>NC_134688.1:92210739-92510739 GCF_050947455.1 Rhinoderma darwinii
CGGGTGCCATGTCGCATTTGCAAAGCCTCAGAGGTATCAAAGCAATGGAAACCCACCAAAAGTGACCCCATTTTGGAAACTACACCCCTCAAGGAATTCATTTATGGTTGTTGTTAGCATTTTGACCACACAGTTTTTTCACAGCACCTATTTCAATTGGGCTGTGACATTAAAAAAATGAAATTTTTTCCAATAAGATGTCATTTTTTACCAAAATTTCTTATTTTCACAGGGAACAAAATACTCAATTTTGTTGCCCAATTTCTCCTGAGTGCATCAATACCCCATTTGTGGCAATAAACTGCCGTTTGGGCCAATGGGAGGCCTCAGAAGGGAAGGAGCGCTGTGTGTTCTTTGGAGTACAGATTTTGCTGGTTTGGTTTTCGGGTGCCATGTCGCATTTGCAGAGCCCCAGAGGTATCAAAGCAATAGAAACCCACCAGAAGTGACCCCATTTTGGAAACTACACCCCTCAAGGAATTCATTTATGGGTAATGTGACCATTTAGACTCCATAGTTTCTTCACAGTTCTTATTTGAATTGGGCTGGGAATTAAAAAAATATATATTTTTTCCAATAATATGTCATTTTAGCTCAAAAATTCTTATTTTCACAAGAAATAAAATACTCCATTTTGTTGCCCAATTTGTCCTGAGTGCGGCAATACCCCATTTGTGGTGATAAACTGCCGTTTGGGCCCATGGGAGGGCTCAGAAGGAAAGGAGCGCTGTGTGTTCTTTGGAGTACAGATTTTGCTGGATTGGTTTTCGGGTGCCATGTCGCATTTGCAGAGCCCCAGAGGTATCAAAGCAATGGAAACCCACCAGAAGTGACCCCATTTAGGAAACTACACCCCTCAAGGAATTCATTTATGTGTGTTGTGACCATTTTGACACCATAGTTTTTTCACAGAACTTATTTGAATTGGGCTGGGAATGAAAACAAAATTATTTTTTTCAAATAATATGTAGTTTTGGCTGAAAATTTCTTATTTTCACAAGAAACAAAATACCCCATTCTGTTGCGCAATTTGTTCTGAGTGCCGCAATACCCCATTTGTTGTGATAAACTGCCGTTTGGGCCCATGGGAGGGCTCAGAGGGAAAGGACCACCATTTGGCCTACTGGGGATTTTCTAGTGCGAAGTCATGTATGCAGAAGCCCCTGAGGTACCAGTACAGTTGAAACCCGCAAGAAGTGATCCCGTTTTAACAGGTTCCCGACCGCTGGCCGTAAATATACGGCCAGCGGTCAGGGTCTCTAAAGTCCGGCGTATAGTATATATACGGCCGCACTTCAGAGACTGTGCACGCGGGATCGCGTGCACACAGCTCTATGCCCTGGCTGTTGCTAACAGCCATGGGCACTGGGCAGAATGTCAGTGGTCAATCTTTTGGCCCCTGAACATGTGATCGCTGTGACAACCAATCACAGCGATCACATGCATTTCTGCATAGAAAACAGTGTGCACGCGATCGCGTGCACACAGCCCTGTGCCCTCGCTGTTACCAACAGCTCTGGGCACTGGGCAGAGTATCAGGGACCAATCTGATGGTCCCTGAACATGTGGTCGCTGTGACAACCAATCACAGCGATCACATGCATTCCTGCTTATAAAACAGTGTGCACGTGATCGCGTGCACACAGCCCTGTGCCCACGCTGTTACCAACAGCTCTGGGCACTGGGCAGAGTATCAGGGACCAATCTGATGGTCCCTGAACATGTGATCGCTGTGAAAACCTATCACAGCGACCACATTTGTTTTATTTTGACTTTTCTGGCAGTAAATCTCCTGCCCCTTTTCTTCTCCTCAAACATTGTTTCAGTTTGAGGAGAAGAAGAGACTCGGGAGAATTGCTGCCAGAAGAATACAGTTAGTTACAAAAAAATACAGTTACACTGTAAAACATTCTCTGTATAGATAGATTTCTATCTATCTATACAATCTATCTATCCATCTATCTTTTTTTCTATCTACCTTTTTTTTCTTTTATTCTATTAGAATAGGCAGGTAGGGAGTATATAATTATATATATATCCACATATATATAATATATATAGCAATAGCGGTTTATTTTTTTGTTAGCGGTAGTGTAGATATATATAGCAGTTTGTGTGTTTTATAAAAATAAAAAAAATAAAAAATTTGTTTAGTTAGTGTTAGTGTTAGTTACGTTATGGCGAGGAAGTTGTTTAGCGCCGAGGAGGCATACGCCATGCTGTGGTCTGAGTCGGAGACCGCATCAGAGATGGCGTCCGAGATGGAACCTGTTTTAGGTAGTGACGATGACAGCGTCACTTCAGGTTCATCTTCAGGGGACGTTGTCCCTGATGCAGTCGAAACTGCAGAACATGAAAGCGCAGGGCCAAGTAGCGCTGTAGCACGGGACAGCCTGGTCCCTCCAGTCCAGGCTCTTGTATGGGCACCTGCCCCATCTTTTGGGCCTAGAATCCACGGATTTACTGCCACTCCTGGCATAACCGTGGACAATACAAATTTTGTCCAAATGGATTACTTCCATTTATTTATAACGGACGACATCCTAAATCAGATTGTCCACGAAACAAATTTATATGCCACGCAATATATAAGGCAGAAACCTTCATCCACCCATGCCAGAGATTGGACGCCCACCAATTTGCAGGAATTAAAAAAATTTTTGGGGCTCACCCTAAATATGGGTATTGTCAAAAAGCCCTCCATTAGGTCTTACTGGTCAACAAGACCCGCCCAAGCCACCCCAGTATATTCTGCAGTAATGCCCAGGTCTCGTTATGAGACAATAATGAGGTTCCTCCACTTCAATGACAACGCACAGGCCCCCCCAAGTACCGATGCAAACCGGGATCGGTTGTTCAAAATAAGACCGCTAATAAATTCCCTGAATAATTTATTTCTGCAACTCTACACCCCTGAGCAGAATGTAAGTGTGGACGAATCCCTCCTCAACTTTCATGGCAGACTTAGCTTTCGCCAATATCTACCTTCCAAAAGGGCAAGATATGGCGTTAAGCTCTACAAATTGTGTGAAAGCGGGTCAGGATATACCACCGCCTTCAGGATTTATGAAGGGCGGGACCGCACAATAAATGTTCCTGGATGCCCCCCTGATCTTTCCACCAGCAGTAAGATCGTGTGGGAGATAATGCAGCCTCTGCTTCACAAGGGGTACCACCTGTACTGTGATAATTTTTATTCCAGTGTGCCCCTGTTTAGGCATTTGCATGCTGCAAGGACTGGGGCATGTGGTACCATGCGCAAAAACCGAATTGGTTTTCCACAGCAATTAGTGGGGAAGCGCATGGTAAAGGGGGACTCCTGTGCTTATGCATCTGAAGAATTGCTGTCGGTCAAGTTCAGGGATCGCAAAGACGTGTATGTGCTAAGCACGATTCATACCGCAGGAACAGTGGCAGTGAGGGAAAGAGGGGCAACATCGGACAAGCACAAACCAGTGAGCGTGTCCGAATATAACAAGTACATGGGGGGGGGTGGATTTAAGCGACCAGGTTTTACAGCCCTATTTAGTAAAACGCAAAACTAAAACCTGGTACAAAAAGGTGGCCATTTATTTGTTACAGGTGGCCATCCACAATTCATTTGTGCTCTACAAAAAAAACAGAGGCAGAGATACATACCTGGATTTCCAGGAAAAAATTATTGAAGGCCTCATTTTTGATGTTCAGGACACCCGAGAATGCCCCCAGTCTGAGGATGTCACGCGACTGACTGAAAGACACTTCATCAGTCGGATTCCCCCAACAGCAACCAGAAGCAACCCTCAGAAAAAGTGCCGCGTCTGCAGAAAAGACGGGCACCGCAAAGATTCCCGATATTTCTGTCCCTCATGTCCCTCGCAACCAGGCCTGTGCATTGAGCCATGTTTTAAAAAATACCACACTGTTCTGAATTATTAGATTTTAGTTAATTTGTTGAAAATATATTTGCCCTACATTACGTTTTTATTTTTCCCATGATTTTACTCCAAGGGTGAGGGAGGGAATGGGTGGGGGGTGGATGTCATGTTTGCATATTCTCTAAAGTTCATCTGCTGGAGAGTCCATTTGCATAAACCTGCAATTTCTTATTTTAGAAAACCCCAAAAAATAAATTCCCATTATACCCCTAGATTAATATTTTGGGATTTCTGCTTCAAGAGCAGATATTTTGGAAGTGTTATAGAAACTCTGTTGAGTTTTGTAAAACCAGCTATGAAAAAAAGCGATATGTGAAATAATCTTCTTCTATCCTCCGCCCTCCTACATCTCTATGTGATAAATAAGGCCACATATTTGGTATCCCCGTGCACGGGAGAAGTAGCAGAATGTGAACGGAGATTAATTTTGACCGCGGTCTATACCGTGTGTGAAAAATGCTGGTATAAACTGACGCATTTGCTAAAAAATTGCTAATTTTATTTTGATCCATCTTATTCAAGAAACTTTCAGAAGAAAACTGGACTGTCTAAAAATATGATAAACCCCTTGAAGGAAACCTTGTGGGGTCTACTTGTGTGAATGAAGTCATTTATGGGGTGTTTCTAATGTTTCAGCAGCATTAGGCCCCCCAGAAAACAGTATGCGGCTCTAAAATCAAATGCAAAATTCCTGGACCGAAAAGGCCAAAAAGCCTCCTTTTATGCCAAGCCCTGGCACATGCCCGCACAGTGAATAAGGCACACATATTTGGTATCCCCATGCACCGCTGAAGTGGAAGAACGTGAAAGGAGATGAATTTTGGCCGTGGTCTATACCGTGTGTGAAAAATACTAGCCTAAACTGACGCATTTGCTCAAAAAGTGCTGATTTTATTTTGTTCCATCTTATTCAAGAAACTTTCAGAAGAAAACTGGACTGTCTAAAAATATGATAAACCCCTTGAAGAAAACCTTGTGGGGTCTACTTGTGTGAATGAAGTCATTTATGGGGTGTTTCTAATGTTTCAGCAGCATTAGGCCCCCCAGAAAACAGTATGCGGCTCTAAAATCAAATGCAAAATTCCTGGACCGAAAAGGCCAAAAAGCCTCCTTTTATGCCAAGCCCTGGCACATGCCCGCACAGCAAATAAGGCACACATATTTGGTATCCCCATGCACGGGAGAAGTGGAAGAATGTGAAAGGAGATGAATTTTGTCCGTGGACTATGCCGTGTGTGAAAAATGCTAGCCTAAACTGACGCATTTGCTAAATTCTTGCATTTTTTTCCAATTTTGCCCACTTTAGAGAAAAAAATAAAAATGATATATACTGACAAATGCCACTAAAACAAAGCCCTATCTGTCCTTTAAAAAGAGTGTAAAATTCAAAGATGAACTTTATTCACCTGCAGCGTTATAGTCATCTAAAGAAGCGCATAGCAAAATTGTGAAATTTGCTCTGGTCATTTAGCTGTAAAACAGCCTAGTCCTTAACCGGTTAAAAACTACACCCTTAAGGCATTCATCTAGAGGTGTAGTGAGCATTTTGACCGGAGACCTACACCCCATAAACTGTAATGTGGGTTCTCCCGGGTATGGCAATACCCTACATGTGGCTGTTATCAGCTGCCTGGACACACAGCAGGGCCCAGAGGGGAAAGACGAGGGGGGATAAGCTGTGTGGAGTGCATCAGGGTAAGTAAAATTGGGGTAAATTATAAACCAAGGGATGTATGATAAATTTTAAAACACTTTCATACAGAGCTCTGGTTATTCGGGACACGTGTCACATTGATATATTGTGTCATCCCTTATCCCCCTCTTATAGCAGACTTTGCACCTCTTTTGACTTTTTCCCTTCTTGCCAGTTTGGGGAACTTCTCCTGGAAAGTGTTGCCCTGGTACGATGCGTGTGGGCTCGCTTCCAGAAGTACTGGGTGCCCCCCCTTCTTGGTCCCTAAAGATTAGGTTCTTGATAATCACCTCTTGAAATTCCAGGAAAGTTCCCGTCTGGCCTGCACATCGACGTAGCATGTACGCATTGTACAATGCCATCTGTATGATGTGCCCGGCCAGCTTCTTATACCACACCGCATGGCGCTGTAGGGCTTCAGGGCTTGATCTTACAAGTCCATCCCTCCCATGTACCTATTGTAGTCCAGGATGCAGTCTGGTTTGGGGGTGTCCTTTCCTTCATATATCCTAAACCTGTAGGTATACCCTGATGCACTCTCACAGCTTATACATCTTCACGCCATACCTTGCCCTCTTACCCAGCAGGTACTCGCGGAATTGAACCCTCCCGTTAAAATGTACCAGGGACTCATCAATAGAAATACACTTCTCGGGGGTGTATGCTTGGGAAAACCGGGCACTGGAACGGTCTAATAGGGGTCTCCGTTTATACAAACGGTCAAAACTGGGGTCATCTCGGGGTGGGCACGGCTCATTATCAGTATAATGTAAGAAGCGAAGTATTGCCTCATTTATTTATTTTTTTAGGTTCCAGTTCAGTTCTGAAGTTGCTTTGAGGGGCCCATATATTAGAAACCCCTATCAAATACCCCATTTTAGAAACTAGACACCTCAAAGTATTCACAACAGCATTTAGAAAGTTTATGAACCCTTTAGGTGTTTCACAAAAATTTAGAGCAAAGTAGAGGTGAAATTTACATTTTTTTTTTGTCAGAAAATCCTCTTTATACCATTTTTTTTATAACACAAAAGGATTTATCAGAGAAACGCAACTTAATACGTATTGCCCAGATTCTGCAGTTTTGAGAAATATCCCACATGTGGCCCTCGGGCGGTAATGGACTGAAGCGCCGGCCTCCGAAGCAAAGGAGCACTTAGTGGATTTTGAAGCCTCTTTTTTATTAGGCACCATGTCCGGTTTGAAGAGGTCTTGTGGTGCCAAAACATTGGGAACCCCCCAAAAGTGACCCCAATTTGGAAACTAGACCCCTTGAGGAATCCATTGTAGTTTTCTTGGGGTGCATGCGGCTTTTTGATCAGTTTTTATTCTATTTTTAGGTGGCGTGGTGACTAAAAAACAGCAATTGTACGATTGGTTTTTTTTTCGTTTTTTTTTACAGCGTTCACCGTGCGCTATAAATGACATATTCACTTTATTCTGCGGGGCGATACGATTACGGCAATACCAGATGTTTATAGTTTTTTTTTATGTCTTATGGCGTTTGCACAATAAAATAAGTTTTGTAAACAATCATTCACTTTTTGTGTTACCTTATTCTAAGAGCCAGAACGTTTTTATTTTTCAATCAATAAAGCCGTGCGAGGACTTATTTTTTGCGTAACGAACTGTAGTTTCCATCAATACCATTTTTAGGTACATGCGACTTTTTGATCTCTTTTTATTCCATTTTTTGGGAGGTGAAGTGACCAAACAATTGTGATTTTGGTACGGTTTATTATTATTTTATTTTACGGCGTTCACCGTGCGGGATAAATAACTTAATAGTTTTGTAGTTCAGGCCGTTACGGACGCGGCGATACCAATTATGTATAGTTTATTTATATATTTTTATTAATAATAAAGGACTGATAAGGGAAAAAGTGGGATTTTTACTTTTAATACTTTTAAATCTTTTATTTTCTTATTTTTACACATCTTTTTTTAACTTTTTTTTAACTTTATTACTTTGTCCCACTAGGGGACATGAGGGCAGGAGGCCCTGATCGCTATTCTAATACACTGCACTACATGCGTAGTGCAGTGTATTAGAACTGTCAGCTACTCACTGACAGCAAGCATAGTGGGTCCTGACGTTGTCAGGACCCACTAGGCTTCCGTCTATGGCATAGCCGGACGCCATTGTTTGGTGTCCGGTTGCCATAGTCACCATCGCCGGCCGCTATCGCGTAGCAGGCCGGCGATGGCAGCTTAACCCCTAAAAAGCCGCGATCTCTATAGAACGCGGCTTTTAAGGGGTTAATCAGCGGGGACACAGCGATCGGTCCCCGCTGTATGAGCTGTGACAGCTGCTGAACAAGACAGCAGCGTCACAGCTCCTGTATGTGTCGGGAGGACGGCCGAAACGGCCGTTACTCCCGAGACGTACTATTACGGCATGGAGCGCGAACGATACAGCTGCCATGACGTAATAGTACGTCAAGGAGCGGGAAGGGGTTAAGCTTTGTTTACAAATTGCATTTCAGCGCAGTTTTTGAATGAATCCTACAGGAAAGAGGAGTATAAAGGAAAAAAAACATCAGCAAAAACTTCACTTCTGAACAAGGCCTAATAATGAGAATCTGTTCCAATACTACACACGCATCATAAATGGTGACACTGATAAATCCAGTTAATGCATACGTCCCAACCGTCCCGGATCCGGCGGGACGGTCCCGGTTTCTCACCGCCGTCCCGCGCGGTTAGCAAAATGTCCCACTGGGCACTGCAGCTGTGTCCAAACAGCTGATCGCTGCTGACAGGCGCCCTGCATGCCAGACGACTGCAGCAGCGATCAAAAGAAGGCAGGAGTCTTGCGGCGGCGTTCTCACTGGGATTGATGCCGGCACGGGAGCGGACCAGTCCAGTCACCTTACCTCACCGGTCAGGTGACTGAACTAGTCCACTCCCGGGCCGGCATCGGCACCAGTGAGAACGCCGCCGCAAGACTCCTGCCTTCTTCTGACAGTGAGTGAAAGCAGAGCGTAGAGTGTGTGGCGCCACCCACAGCGGGGCCCGTGTGTGGCGCCACCCACAGGGGGGCTGTGTGTGGAGCAATCTACAGGGGGGCTGTGTGTGGAGCAATCTACAGGGGGGCTGTGTGTGTTCTTAGCCTTTTGGTTTGTCCTGCAGCTGCTGCTGTGATGAGCAAATGTTATACCAAAGATAGGAAAAGTAACATAAAGACGACATAACCGGATCCATAATTTCTGTGATATCCAGACAGTCTAGAGATCCACAGTGACAATGTGAGCTTGTTATTTGCAGAAGGACCTGGCCGTGATTTGATGTGTTGATGCGGGATATTGGGCGTAGTTAGGGGGCGTGGCTTAAAATGTCCCTCTTTTCAGAATTCAAAAGTTGGGTGGTATGTTAATGTACGTGATGACCACATCTGCATACCTCTTTACCATATGACTGGAATGATGTATTTACATACAGTGGTTTCTTGCCACGCAGTTAAGAGCCAAAGTGATCTACATATTAAAATGTAGATAGATAGTGAGATAGTGTTAAAGGGGTTATCTGGGTTCTGAAAATTTGTTGCTAATGTTTGAAAATCAGATAAGTCAACAAAATAAGTAGTACTCACTTATCCTTTTCCCCGGTGATCCAGCGCGGGCGCTCTGGTGGCACTCTCGGTGATCGTTTAAATGCACGTAGCATTAACCACTGCAGGCAATCAGAGGGCTCAGTAGTGACGAATTGTGTTTGTGGCATAATGACAAAAATGTAACTCATGACTCCTGAGCCCTCTAATTGGCTTCAGTGGTCACATGCTACATGAATGTAAACTATGACTGGGAGTGTGATTGTCGCGAGCGCTAGATCGCCAGGGAAAAGGATAAGTATTGGTTGTTTTGTGAATTTCTCTAATTTTCAGCCATTAGCAAAAAATAAAAAACTGTATTCCACTGCATGGCATACAGTGGGACATGTAGCCCTGGGGAAACTCCTTAAAAAGGCTCTGTCACAAGTTTATAACAGCCCTATCTTCTACGTAATCTAATAGGCACTTTAATGTAGAGAAGTAATGTGATGTTTTTTTTTAAAAAAACTTTTATTTTTGACTAAGTTATGAGCATTTTAAGTGTTATGCAAATTTGTTCTTAATGCCAAGTGGGCGTTTTTTTACTCTTGACCAAGGGGCGTAGTAAAGAGAAGTGTATGACACTGACCAATCAGTGTCATACACTTCTCTTCATTCATGTCCAGTTTAATCCACAGCACAGCGTGATCTCGCGAGATCACGCCGTGCTGTCACTTACTCCCAGCCTGGAGGCAATGTCTGGTCATACTCCCGTCACTTGTGTGAAGGAACTACGGGAGTAAGTGACAGCGCAGCGTGATCTCGCGAGATCATGCTGTGCTGTGGATTAAGCTGGACATGAATGAAGAGAAGTGTATGACGCCGATTGGTCAGCGTCATACACTCCTCTTTACTGTGCCCCCTTGGTCAAGAGTAAAAAAATGCCCACTTGGGCATTAAGAACAAGACTTGCAAAACACTTTGAATGCTCATAACTTTGTCAAAAATAAACGTTTTTAAAAAAAAACAAAACACCACATTACTTATCTACATTAAAGTGCCTATTAGATTAGGTAGAAGATAGGGCAGTTATAAACTGGTGACAGAGCCTTTTTAAGTCGCGGTCCCTCAGTTAGCGCACTGCCTGGGGATTTTGGCGCTGTGGAAGCTCCTGACATCACTGTCCATATACGGACAGT
This sequence comes from Rhinoderma darwinii, assembly GCF_050947455.1. Classification (NCBI taxonomy): domain Eukaryota; kingdom Metazoa; phylum Chordata; class Amphibia; order Anura; family Rhinodermatidae; genus Rhinoderma; species Rhinoderma darwinii. The sequence continues at coordinate 92,221,078 of NC_134688.1, forward strand.
GATGTCAAGAGCCTTAAATGATGAACTTCCTATCCAGAGTATCACAAGCACTCTTGCTGGGGACTCCGGGCCTGGGGAAGCCCTTGATGTCCCTGTCTATATAGGGACAGTTATGTCAGGTAACATATACGTGTGATGGATTTGGTAGATTGGAATCAGTCACTGCATAGGCTTCCGCCCATGGAAGGGGCCTAAGGCTTGATTCACATAATGACTTTTAATGCAGTTTTTGGTGCAATTTTTTAGTAGTTTTTTTGAGCCAAAGGCAGGAGTGGACAGAAAAGTAAGAAAAATTATAGCAGAAAGACTAATTATTTTCCTTTCTTTTGAATCCACTCCGGTGTTTGGCTCAAAAAACTGAATCAAAACTAAAATGAGTGATTTCAAGATTCTCCATGTTTTAAAATGATGTTCTACTTTTAGTTTGGAACTGCTAGGAATATGTTGAACGAACAAACTTCTGGTTTAATCTTTGATCTGCTGTACTTATTCTAGCACCGGAGAGGATATAAGTGACTTCCTTTTCTCTAGATTTACACAGAATAAAATATTACCAGTGGACTTCTTTTTTTAATGGTCACCAACTTTTCATAAATCAATAGTACAAGCGGAGATAAAAAAAAATTTGGTATAATATCCTTTGAGAAAAACACCTCTTTCTCCGGTTATCAAGCTGCACCCTTTCCTTCATAACTTCACTCACTATTAATTTACTACTTTTTCTGTCTCCTCATGAGGAAACAAACTGAGGGATCAGGTTACAGATGCTCATAGAAGTCTATGGAGAGGGAAGAGGGAGGAGCGAGCAAGAGCAGAGGGAAAGAGAGGAGACACACACACAAATGCTGCTTCAGCTTATAGTAAGTTTTATATCTCACCCTAATTCTGGATTCTCAGTTACACTACTCAGTACTGCTGTATAATCTCCTTCATGCTGCTGCAGCTTCTATATGTGGATAGATGGTGATAGAAAAGAGAACATCCTGCTCTTCTATGTGTGCTGTGTATGGCAGACATGATAGCAGTTAGACTCTGCCCCTAGCTTAGAGAAAACAGAGAATTAGAGAGAGAGTCTGCAGAGGAGACAAAACAGCCAAAAATATTGTTATACCTTATGTACACACTTATGACAGTTTATTCTGAAAGGTCACCTGAAAGCCTAGGTACTCTTTAAATGATGCATTTTCTTACTGACACTTTGCAGTGACTTGCAAACCACTTAGGTTATATTGTTTTTCTGTCAAAGGGAAAACTACAAAGCGCATTTACCTTGAGCCATGGAAAATGACCAAGGTTTGTTTATCTTCTTATATGAACTGTGCTCTTTCTAGCAATTCTACAGCGTCAGCAAACACCCCACCCTTCAATCTAGCAACAAGTCAGTTGAGCGTTTAGGGAGCTGACAAAGTCCATACAACAGTTTTCAGTAGCGCACATACAGCATACTGGAACACCCTGCAAAAACCATTCACTCCTGTTCTCACACTGTCAATTCTGCAAAATATACCTTCCTGCAGCAGTCCCCTTTGAGTAAATTCTTCTAGAATTCTATTCAGCTTTTCATCTTGGTTTCAGATGCTGGATTTTCAAAGATGACAACCACTAATGGCAGCTATAACATCTCCCACGGTAGAGCTGCCACTAAGCGTTCGACAGACTGAGCGACATATAAAATCGGAATTGTCCTACTGCATATTCGTCCCTTGCTCTCTTATTGCTTTGCCTGCGTAAATGTTACAGAAGTCTAGGATCCTGTGTAGTTCTCGCATTATAAGGGTGCATTCATAAGAGAGTCTTTGGCCGTGTGATAACAACTGCAACAAAGATCACGGTTTTACTGCGAATGGCGATGCAGTTTTTGCCACTGCGGTTTTAACAGGTGAACCATGTAAAATAAATGCATTTTACCTGTAAAAAAACTTGTGGCCTAAAATTGCATCACAAAACTGCTTAGATCTTTTATGCATTTTTTACCACGAGAAAAAAAAAACTTATGTCAATGCACGCTATTCACGAACCAAAAAGCTGCTGTGCTTCAGTGTGTGGTATTGTAGAAGACACAAAAACAGCAAATGTAAACTGTAAGATGGATTTTTCCTAAAATAAAATAGGAGTATGGACAGTAACAGCCATCTTTAAAGGCCTCCTATAATAAAGGAGAGCAACAAGAGGAAATTTACAGGCTCAAATCCTGACAGAGAGAGACTGATATCAACACGACTCCAATTACTGTGGAGAAGTGTTGTAGATCCAAATCTTCATGTAAAATGTAGATATTGTATTGAACTGAATAACGGCAATAAGGCTCTATGCACATCACGTTTTGGCCCTACGTTTAACACGTAAGGGGCCTTTTCATTCACTTATATTTTATGTATGGTCTCCTGTAAAGCCATCTGAACGATATATCAGCTTTATTAGATCAGTCACTGAATGTATCCTAGCTTATCCAACTGAGCACACAATAAGCAACCTTGGGGAGTTACATATATGTTATACTATAGAATACAGATATTATGAAATGTGTAAAGCGTGTACCCACTTTATAATTGGTCTCCTTTAATGAAAAATAGCACAGAAAGTCTATGAGCCCATATACGAATAGCTCGGCTCTCAGAGAAAAGACAAATCAGAAATTGAGTGGCTCAGAAATCCCCCCCCCCCCAAGCGCTTCTGCGTTTTAGTGATTGGTGGGGGTTTCAGTGCTCAGACCCCCCACCTTTCAAAACTTCTGACATATCACTATGACATGTCAGAAGTTTTTTCAAAGTTTAGTTACTCTTTAAGAAGGATTTAGAGCCAATATAGTCGTTAAAGTCTGATAACTATGTTTTTTTTTAACCATTTTTCTAGTCATTTGTGGTGACCATTTAGCTAAAAAGTGAAAACAGGAAACAGAAATTGCAGCCATATTGGTTATTTTCAAAAAGGAGGGCAAGGAGTCATACTCTATTGAAATTAGAAAAAAAATCTTTATTATAGCAAAAAGCTAGAACACACATTTAAAATATGGCGATCCAGACAGGATTAACTGTCGAAGGCTATACAATACTAATGTTAAAACGACAACACATGGTCTCAAAACATTTATATAGTCACCAAACGTGATACAGATGATTTAGTATAAAACGCTAGGCGGACAACCATAATATTGCACATAATTATATATTCAAAAAGTGGGCATGATTCCACAAAGGAAAGAAGTATAGGGTCTAAGGTAAAGTCACCTGTAAGAATTTTAGTGCAGTAAAACCAAAGCCCACATCAGTAAGATGCTGGGTTATGGGGAAAAGAAGCCACAAATTTGGGACACTAAGGCCTCATGCACACAAACTTATTTTTTTCCTCCCGTAAATACTGGCGTAAATACGGGTCCTTGGTCACACGTATTCGACCCGTATTGCACCAGAATTTACGGACCCGTGCCAGTAAATACGGGTCCGGTGTCACCAGTATTCCACCCGTATTTACGGGCACGTTTTCGCTGCAAAATTGTACTGCACTAATCGGCAGCCCCTCCGTGCAGGATAAAGAGAAGGGGCAGCCCTTTCCGTAGTAAAAGTAAAAGAAATTCATACTTACCCGGCCGTTGTCTTCGTGACGCGTCCCTCTTTCGACATCCAGCCCGATCTCCCTGGATGACGCGGCAGTCCATGTGACCGCTGCAGCTTGTGATTGGCTGCAGCGGTCACATGGGCTGAAACGTCATCCCGGGAGGCCGGACTGGAGGAAGAAGCAGGGAGTTCTGGGTAAGTATGAACTTTTTTTTTTTACACATTGATCTATATTGTGATAGGTAGTCACTGTCCAGAGTGCTGAAAGTTACTGCCGATCGTTTAACTCTTTCAGCACCCTGGACAGTGACTATCCTCTGATGTTGCCTAGCAACGCTCCCGTAATTACGGGTGCACACACGTAGTCACCCGTAATTATGGGAGCCCCATAGACTTCTATGGGCCTGCCCGTGCCGTTATTACGGCCTGAAATAGGACATGTTCTATATTTTTCGATGGCACGGGCATCTTCCCGTAAGCATACGGGGAGGTACCCGTGGCCAATAGAAGTCTATGGGCCCGTAATTACTGGCGTTTTTACGTTCGTGTGCATGGGGCCTAAGGTCGCACGGTTTTAACTAAATAAAGATGTTATACCTATGGATGTTGCGAAGGTATGCCAGACAAGCACCCCAGGTATGCTTACGGGAAGGTGCCCTTGCCGTTGAAAAATATAGAACATGTCCTATTTCAGGCCGTAATAACGGCACAGGCAGGTCCATAGAAGTCTATGGGGCTCCCGTAATTATGGGTGGCTACGTGTGTGCACCCGTAATTACAGGAGTGTTGCTAGGCGACGTCAGGGGATAGTCACTGTCCAGGGTGCTGAAAGAGTTAACTGATCGGCAGTAACTCTTTCAGCACCCGGGACAGTGACTACCACTGGAGTTAATAGTATTAAAAAGTTAACTTACCAAGAACTCTTCTTCTTCCTCCAGTCCAGCCTCCCGGGAGGACGTTTCATCCCATGTGACCGCTGCAGCCAATCACAGGCTGCAGCAGTCACATGGACTGCCGCGTCATCCAGGGAGGTCGGACTGGATGTCAAGAGAGGGACGCGTCACCAAGACAACGGCCAGGGTACGTATGAACTTTTTTTTACTTTCAAACGCTGCAGAAACTCTGCCCGAAAGGGCTGCCCCTTCTCTCTATCCTGATAGAGAGAAGGGGCTGACTATTAGTGCAGAGAAAACGGGTCCGTAAATACTGGTGGAAAACGGGTCGAATACGTGTGACAATGGACCCGTATTTACGGGAGGAAAAAAATAAGTTCGTGTGAATGGGGCCTTAGTGTTGCAGTTTTTCGCAGCAGACATTCCAGACGAAAAACTGCACCACAGTTTGGTGTGGTTTTTCACCCAGAATTCCCTGTGGCGCTGTATTACATTGGGCTCATTCAAATAAATGTTGTGCATTGTAGTGCATGGTCTCGCGGAGTCCACCAGAGAGGGACAACCCCTTTAATATAAACACTCTCTGGATCACAATGGCTAAACATGCTGTAATATCACGATAAACAGAGATTTTTATCACTGCGTGAATAATTCTACGTCACTTATGTCCTACGGCAAATGTGATTGAAGGATAACCAGTGACCACTTTCATTGATCTTCATATAGCGTCCTTTTCAAAATGCAGTAAAGACTGGTGTATGGGTAATGCTCTATTTATTTCACATCTGGGCTGTATAGTGAAGTATATAAAGGTATACTTTAAAAAAAAAATTAAAATAAAATAGTCTTGTTTAAAGGGGTTGTTCGGTAAAATAAAATTGATGACCTATCCTCAGGAAAGGCCAGCCATCAATGTCTGATCTGTTGAGGTCTGACTCTCAATGGGAGAAAGCTGTAATACTGAGCTCTGCCGCTACAAATGTGTCATCATTGAGATGTGTAAAAAATGAAGATGAAGCAGTGCTTGCTGGAGCATCGCGGCCTCTTCAAACAGCAATGTATAATTTTGTTTTTTAATATTTAACGGTTTTTACTCTTTTTTTTTTTTTTTAGACCGCCTAGAAGACTTAAACAAGCAGTATATTGTGTTTACTAATTTAGGGCTTAACAGGAGCACAAAGACAGTAGGCCCCCAGGCTGTCGTGACAACCGTCAGCACCTCCTGATCGCTTTGCCGGGGGGCGTTAGTCTGACGGAGGAGCCGACCCCCTCTTCCTAACGGCTTAGATGCCGCTGTCGCTATTGACAGCAGTATCTAAGTGGCTAAACAGCCTGGATCGTAGTCTCCGATCCCAACCATTGCAGTGATGTGGCGGCTTTACAATACAGCTGACACCTATTGAGTATGGAGCAGACTCAGATGGTGAACCCGCTGCATACTTTTTTCCCCCAGCTATGATGTAACTGTACATCAAATGTCAGGAAGGAGTTAATTCCCATACATTGCCACTGCAGGGTAAAAGCAGCAATACATGTTGCCCATTGAAATCTTTGTAGCCACTCTCCACTGTGGCACACACGGGAGCCTGAATGAAGCACTCTTCTTTATTAACTCACTGTCCTAATATGGTATTTGAAAGTGTGTTTTCTAACTTAGACAACCCCTTTAACAACTATTCTTAAGAGTAGGTGATAAAACCGATGGCAACTACCCAAAGTTGAACACAATTCACCTTGTTCTATACTACATTGCCTTTTTATGTTTTGTTGCATTACAACCTGAAATGAAAATGCATTTTTAATTAGATTTTATGCAATGTACCCGACAACACAATCTAAACTGTAAGGGTATGTTCACACGGCTTATTTTCGGACGTTTTTCGGGCCGTAAATGTCCGAAAAATCGTCAGCAGAACGCTTCCAAACATCTGCTCATTGATTTCAATGGGGAAAAACGGCGTTCTGTTTCGAAGGGCCGTAAAAAACGTAAGTGAAAATGAAGTGCATGTCACTTCTTGAGCCATTTTTGGAGCGGATTTTCGTTGACTATAGAAAAACAGCTCCAAAAACGGCCATAAAAAGCGTGAGCTTGATTAAAAAACGGCTGAAAATCAGGAACAGCTCTGTATTTTCAGACGTTTTCGATTCTGTGTGCCCATACCCGAACAGTTGAATGGAAAAAAAAAAAAAAAAAAAAAAAGGAAGAACAGTTTAAGGTTTCATTCACAACTGCGTCTCCGTTCGGACGTTCCCTCTGAGCTTTTCGTCAGAATGGAGCCCTGACTGAAACAAACCATAGGTTTCCGTTTCCATCACAATTTATTTTAACGGTGACGGATCCGGTGCCAATGGTTTCAGTTTGTCTCAGTTGTGCAAGGGCTCCGTCGTTTTGATAGAATGAATAGCGTAGTCGACTACGGTATTGATTCCGTCAAAACTACAGAACTCTTGCACAACTGGGAGAAACGAAAACCATTGGCACCGGATCAGTCAGCATTGAAATCAATGCTAATGCAAATGGAAACCTATGGTTTCCGTTTGTTTCAGTTAGGGTACCATTCTGACGGGAAGATCCAAACGGAACGTTAGATCGGGACCCTGACGCAGATGTTAACGAAGACTAGAAAAATATATATTAAAAAATAAAAAGAATTGAAAGTTCGGGAGTGCATATGTAGTCACCCCCTTTGCTATGAAACCCTTAACTCCTTAATACCTTAGTGACCAGAGCAAATTTCTCAGTTTTGCTATGCACAGATGTAACGCAGTATAATTTTTCTTGGGACATGTAGTGCTTTCTTTTTGTGGTATATACGTATAGGTAACATTTTTGTTAGTTTTCTTTATAGCCGTGGAAAGATGGAAAAAAAAAAAAAAGACAAATTGTGATATTACATCATTTAAAATGTAGTATTTTGAAAATAAAAAAAAGGTATCATACACATGTATTGAAATATTTTTGTAATTTAGTTTGATAATACGGACACCTGACTTGGAGGTATAGTTAATGTTTTTGAGCCAGAAATATAATATAAAAACACAAGTGCCTTTTTTTTCAAATGTGCATTAAAATGTCTATTTTCATTTTTTACACAATGGTATTAATGTATGGACATGAAGTCCAATAAATAATGCTAAAAAAAACAAACATTGTGTTCCAAAAAACAGACACTTTAAAGTCTATTTCTGGGGGTTCACTGTATGTTTTCACCCTCCACATTTTTTACAGAATCTGCCCAAACAAATAAAAATAGCATTTTTTTCACAAATGTGTCTAACTTCAATTTATGTTTTAACCCTCCAAATTTTTCCCCAGAATTTGGCCAATCTCGTTTTGGTAAAACTGACACCATTACACATTCTGCTATTTCTCACGTGTATGGTGATACCAAATATGCGTGCCTAATCTATTATATGAACCCGTTAAAGGGCATATCATAGAAGGAGTCCATTCTGTCTTTTGGTGGCTTTTTTATGCCAGAGCTGATTTTAGGGAACCACGCTATATATGCCATGGTACTGGAGGTCATTTTGATAAGTATAAAAGTCCTGCTAGTGTTCACCTAGGGGCATAGTGAGTATTTTTAATAGGTGGAAACAACAAAAATATATATATTTTTACTTGAAAATACGGTATTGCTGCAGATTTACAGTTGGAACCTCCCTCCCACCCCATTGAGTCAACCCACAAACTACCAACCATATATATAGTTTTAATCGAACACTAAGCTGCTTAGTAAATATAATGACCAAACATGAAGAAAAAAATTGTCAAACATTATCCATAAAGTAACCCTCCCTTTTGGTTCTCCCTACAAATACGGTGTGAAAGTTAATAATGTGGGACTGTATGATAAATTTCAAAGCATGGATAGTTACAGAGACCAGGATTAAAGAGACATGCAGGGCAATAAAATCACGTGTCCCTTCATATGCCATTTTTGCTGCACACTCTGCATCGCTTTTGGGGTGTGTTTTTTTTCCGGTAGCAGTTGCAGGGTGTACAAAGTGACGTTCCACAAGCCGTCAGACTCCTTCTGCCTCACGGCTGTATTCCTGCCTGACTGCATTGTGCCAACTGTAACGTTTAGTGGAGGAGGGAGAGGAGTTGCCTAGGCCTCTTAGTTCCAGTGAAGAGAAAAGTTAATGCTCCAGCATGCCAAGACATTTTGGACAATTGTACGCTCATCTGGATGAATGGGCACAAATTCCCCCAGACACACTTAAAACCTTGTAGTAAGCCTTCCAAGAAGTGTAAATTTTTTTTAGCTGCAAAGGGTGGACCAACTCCATATTAATGCCTATGGATCTAGAATGGGATGTCTGTAGGAACTCCTGTAGGTGTCCCGATACTTTTGTCCATATAGTGCATTTTAAATGGCTGTTTCGCTTAAAGGGGTTATCACATTTTGTATGAATAAAGTTTTATTGCAATATGTAAAGTTTTATTAGACCATTGTATGCTTCCAACTTTGTGGGAGCAGTTTGGGGTGCGGCTCTTTTCTATTCCAGCGTGACTGTTCCCTAGTACACAAAGCAAGGTCCATAAAGGAATAATTGGGTGAGTTTGTGGTGGAAAAACTTGACTGGTCCACACTAAGCCTTGACCTCATCCACCTTCTAACACGTTTGGGATGAACTAGAATGGAGATAGCGAGCCAAACACTCTCGTCCAAAACATCAGTGTCTGACCTCACAAAGCTCTTCTGATGAATGGGCAAAAAATCCTACAGACACTCTCCAAAATCGAGTAGAAAGTCTTCCCAGAAGAGTGGAAGCAGTTTTAATCCATATTAAGGTCTATGGATTTAGAATAGGATGTCATAAAAGCTTCTGTAGGTGTAATGTGTAGGTGTCCCAATACCTTTGTCCATATATTGAATGTAATGAAACTTCTGTATAAGAACTTTGAAACAGCTGTAGTTTGTTCTCTAAATAGAGAAAAAAAACATTGCCACTCTCTCAAATCAATTTGTCATTAACATAATAATTGTACACTTCAACCCATGCAATGCGATCATGACCGCATCTTAATTAAAACATTTACAACGGTCCCTCAACTTACAATGTAAACTGGTTCCAGGACAACCATTGTATGCTGAAACCATAACTATCGAAAACTAGTAATTGGTTCCCCCAAACGTCAACCCGAAATAAGAAAAAAGGAGGATTGAAGAAACATACATAAGACAAATAAAGCAAGGCCTTACTTTTAACAGTCAGAAGGAGCAACTGGAAACTGGTTGATCACTTTCTATAAGCATGGAGGCATCGGTGGAAGTTTGACCTCTAAGAACCCCACTGATCCTAGCACAATTTCCCTGCACAGCGGGGTGAATGGGGCCAGCTGGAGTTCCCTGTTGCACAGACAGGTGGGTGGGAGTGACGATGTTCAGGGATAAACAGGATTCTCAGGTTCAGTGGAGGTCCAAGAGGCCAGACTCCCACAGTTAAAGTAATGGCATATCCTAGCGATATGCCATCCCTTTACGAGATGGTGATACCCTTTAAGTGACCTCTGTGGGGCTGCTTGTGTGTCTAATGTGAAGTAGATTTACTGCATCTCTGATACATTAACTTCAGCGAAGGATAAACAGGAGTTTGTTATTTTTTTTGGGGGGGGGGGGTATAAGTGAAGAGGAAAAGTGTTTTGGGGATAAATTACTGTACTGTAAAGCCAGACTTTGTGGGCGGTTTATAGAGTACAGCACTGTACAGTAAATTGTTATGGTAAATATAGTGTGCTGTACTTAATGCAGGGACCCTAAACATTTTACACCGTAAGAGAAGGAGCTATCCAGCTGTGACTACGGTATATTCAGCCAATCAGCGTTCACACTTTGGTAATACAACAAGGCTGATTGGCTGTAGAAGAACCCAGAGGTACACCATGATTAGCTGCTAACTTTGAACTAATGGCGCAATTGCTGCGTGGAAAACGTACACGCTGATTGGCTATATATCCCAGCCAATTGCATGTGCCGATGATCAGCAGCATTGCAAGTTGAGGATGCATTCAACCTACAATAGCCCATAAGAAGACATCATAAATTGAATTAAATTGCAAGTCGAGGCCATCATATGTCGGGGAATCACTGCAAAGCCTTATACATCTGGTGTCTTAGGAATACCGTTACTTTATTTTCTTGGTTGCAGCACCGTAACTTCTGGATTCTACAGGTTTAATTTAAAGGGACACTCCACCCAAATCGAAAATTTCCTATGTGTTTCATTAAGGAATTACATGTTTTATCTCTTAGGCCCCATGCACACGACCGTACTCGTAATTACGACTTGTAATCACGAGCATGGCCGGGCACGGCCGGCCACGGGCAGCCGGCCGTTATTCCGAGCCGTGCTCCCATTATAAAGTATAGTAGCACGGCCCGTAAAAGAAAAAAATAGAACATGTTCTATCTTTTTCAACGGCACGGGCACCTTCCCGTGAGAAAACGGGAAGGTACCAGTGGCCAACAGAAGTTTATGGGCCCGTTATTTCGGGTCGTAATTACGACCCGTAATAACGGGTGTTTTTACGGTCGTGTGCATGAGGCCTTACCTGATTTTATTTTCCGGCTACTTCTATCGCTAGATGTTACACTGGGGCTGTTGCATAGCAACAGTCGCAATCAGACTTCAGTGACACGCTTTTTCTGCTGGAGTTTATGGGCCTGTGTCATTCATACAGGAACCAGAACTTCATGTGTAAAGAAATAGCATTGATTGTTTCACACAAATTCTTCACCGGGGAAAGGAGGGGGGGGGGGGGGAATACAAACTTCTATCACAGTTACTGATGATTAGCCAGGTCACAATTAGTACCGGTTCTATACTTGTCTCTTAGCTTATTTAGGAGATTATTAAGGGAAGGATAATCACACTGTCCTCCCAGCAGGCAGAGATGTTACTGGCTCTAGCTGCTCATGTGATGCTATGCTGAGGCATCATGGGATTAATACATAGCACAGGAAGAGAAAGCAGGGTTATATCTAAAAATCAAGACCCTAAACTAAAGGCCCTAAACTAAACTGACTTTAGGAAAAACTATGATAGGGGAACTAATGTTACAGTCACCAAGAAACCAAACATATGGTTTTTGGCAAAAGTTACTGCTAATTTTACAATGCCTGGTTTATATATTTGATGCTGGTCCATCAAGCTGCAGCAGTGGAGATGAAGTACCGGAAATGAGCAGTGTATCTAAGAATCCAGCAATGGGATAACATAAATCTTAGCAGTAGCTGAAGCACTTCTGTGTCTCTTCTTTGCTCCTGCTCTACCCTCGCCTCTCCATAGACTTTTATAGGCAGTATCTGTCTTGGTGTTTCCCCCTCCCCTCTCGGTAGACTTCTATGGGCAGCGCCTGTGTCTCTCTGCTCCTGCTTCCCCCCCTCTCCATAGACTTCTACTGGCACGCTGTGAAGAGACACCCCCCCCCCACTTCCTGCAGTCAGTCTTCTATGATCTGTAACTAGGGTGGACAGTAGATTACAAGAAGGGAGACACCTATTGGCAGGAACTTTACATATTTTATCCATGCAAATTCTAACTAAATTTTAACAGTAAGTAAATTACAAAGTTGATCTATATCAGGTATACTAAGAGATTAGCATGTTATTAAAAAACGTTTGTGGCCATTTAAAATCAACTTTATTTACATAAAACTTTTAATCCTATGGTTTTTTTTCATACTTTTTATAGCGGCTGTCATTCTCATTTCCAATATGCTTGAGTATTAGTGGATTCAATATAAATTCCATCTTCCCTATTGAGTCCTTATTTCAAGTGAGAACACAAAGAAAGTGCACGACAACAAAGAAAGAATGTTATTGTTCCTGAAATGCCTGTTTAAAGGTTATGCAGAAAGATAAAATACAACTTGAAATGTGATTGACAGACAATGACTTGTCCATGACAAATCATAAACACTTGTTATGTAAAGAATGATGCTTCAATGTGAACGATCGTACACTAGAGAAGCCTTATACGGTCTGTATTTTCCAATAGATGGAAATATATTGTTCAGTATACATTTGCTGCATTGTTTCTACACTTGAGAACAAAAAAAAAATAAAAAATATGACAAACGAAAAAAATGCCAGAATTGTATGATTTTTTTGATGACATTTTCAGTTACATCACTCTTATCCTTTAGAACTGTAATAAAATTATGAAAATTATTAAATAATAGGGGACATCTGTAAAGTGGTATTTATATTTTACGTTAGTAAGTGATGCTTAGTGAACTCACTAATTAATATAAATGAGTAGTAAGCCAGTCTGGGAGGAAACGTAAAAATATTCCTGGCACAGAAACGGACTCTCATGTACATTAGACGTTTTAGTGCTCAACTATTGCCACCACGTCCAAAAATGTGAACCTGCAACGCAAAAACTTGGCTTAACCTGCTTCACAGGAGAAGCCCTAGCAACTTCTCACTAGTGGACCTAATCTTTAAAAAAACAACTTGCTGCGGCCATAAAAGACCATATCCACCTTTTATTATATGTCAGGTCCCACACGGGTGGGACAAGCTCTATTGGTGCCCAAGATGATGGTTTCAGGTGGCAATTCCCTCTCTGTCCCTTATGTCTAGAATGATAGTTGTTGGACAGACAATCATTATTTAACTGCTTTTCCTTGTGGCTTTTTTTTCTATCAATCCCTAGTGTATTTATTTACACAAGAAAGAAGAAACTGGCAAAACACGCTGCGTTAAAATCCCGCAACATATCCGACCTGGAACCCGCAGCACCTTCCGTCCGAAAAATCATACCACATTCTGGTGCAGTTTTTCGGATGAAATTTGAGCTGCATAAAAAAGCGCTCATGCTTACCCCCTCCCTTCTTTGACGTCCGCTCCGGCCTCCTACGATGACGTTGCAGGCCATGTGACGCTGCAGCCTATGATTTGCTGCAGCGGTCACATGGGATGAAACCAGGGGCGTAACTAGGAAAGACTGGGCCCCATAGCAAACTTTTGACTGGGCCCCCCCCCCCTCCCCTGGGTGTCACACAACCCCCCCCCCCTTGTAGATAGTGCCTTTTTTACAGCCCCCCCCCCTGTAGATAACGCCATACAGCCCCCCCTCTCTAGATAGCGCCATACATCCCCCTGTAGAGTACGCCATACAGCCCCCCTGTAGATAACGCCATACAGCCCCCCTGCAGAGAACGCCATACAGCCCCCCCTGTAGAGAACGCCATACAGCCCCCCCTGTAGAGAACGCCATACAGCCCCCCCTGTAGAGAACGCCATACAGCCCCCCCTGTAGAGAACGCCATACAGCCCCCCCTGTAGAGAACGCCATACAGCCCCCCCCTGTAGAGAACGCCATACAGCTCCCCCCCTGTAGATAACGCCATACAGCCCCCCCTCTCTAGATAGCGCCATACATCCCCCTGTAGAGTACGCAATACAGCCCCCCTGCAGAGAACGCCATACAGCCCCCCTGCAGAGAACGCCATACAGCCCCCCTGCAGAGAACGCCATACAGCCCCCCCTGTAGAGAACGCCATACAGCCCCCCCTGTAGAGAACGCCATACAGCCCCCCCTGTAGAGAACGCCATACAGCCCCCCCTGTAGAGAACGCCATACAGCCCCCCCTGTAGAGAACGCCATACAGCCCCCCCTGTAGAGAACGCCATACAGCCCCCCCTGTAGAGAACGCCATACAGCCCCCCCTGTAGGGAACGCCATACAGCCCCCCCCTGTAGAGAACGCCATACAGCTCCCCCCCTGTAGGGAACGCCATACAGCATCCCCGCTCCCAAAAAAATGCGACCTACAGTGTGTCCTACAAAATACATGTATCCCCTCTCCACAGGATAGGGGATACATGTGTGATCGCTGGCAGCGATAGGGAGAACGGGGGACTGAAAGTCCCCTGAAATTCTCCATGACAAACCTCTGACTTCCGGCGTCTGCGCAGCTCAATAAAAATTAAAGGAGCGCTGGTCACACATGCGCACAAGCACGAACGGCGCTCCATTCATTTCTACGGAGCTGCCGACACAGACCCCGGAAGTCCGAGGTTTGTGATGGAGAACTTCAGGGGACTTTCAGTCCCCCGTTCTCCCTATCAATGCCAGCGATCACACATGTATCCCCTGTCCTGTGGATATCCTGTGGAGAGGGGATACATGTCTTTTGCTCTATTTTGCGCCTTCAGGACCAGACACCGTTTAGCCATTTTTAGCACGTGTTAGTTAAATGGCTATAACTTTTTTATTTGTTGGGCTAACAACGTGATTTTTGCGACGTTTTTTCCGTAGACAATGCAGGTTTCATTTTTTTATCGTTTTTATACACACCTTTTTTGCTATTTTAGAATTTTTATTCATAAAGTTTGAAAATAATAGTAAAAAAAATAAGCTTTTTTACATTTCACCTATTTTTTTTTTTTTGGTAATAACAGTTTTACCCTAAAATAGACCTTTTATTTGTGATCGCCATTGTCTACCGTAAATTTTTTTATATTACATGTCTATATTAGGGTAATTGGGTCAGCGCTAGCGTTCCAACAATGATTGGCGGGGGGGGGGGGAAACGTTTTTTTTTTATGTCCATTTATTATTTACATTTTTTTTGCACTTTACTTTATTATTACTATTGTCTGCCCCCCAAAAGGTCAAAGAAGACCTTTGGGGAACTTTATATATTTTTTTTTCTTTCTTTTACACCATCTTTTCCACTGTAACTGGGAGTTGCACAGCAGCCCCAGTTACAGGGGAAATCAGCCCTCTCATAGTGACGATTGTCACTAATAGGGCTGTGCTGGGTCTAGTAAGACCCAGCAGCAGTCTGCCACTAACGGCACCCGGCGATCATGTGACCAGTCACATGATCACCGGGAGGAATAGAGACAGCGCCGCTGCTGCTGTCTCTATTTCTGTACACAGTGCGCATTGAGCGCTGTGTACAAGTGATCAGAGAAGACAGAAGCAGCGAAAGCTGCTTCTATCCTCTCCTCAGGGTCCCCGGCAGTCACTGACAGCCGGAGACCCGACATTCAGCTGCCCGATCGCGCGGACAGCAAGTTAAAACCCGAGCCGTAGAAAGTCTATGGCTCGGGTTTTAAGGACCCTGACCGCTGGCCGTAAAAATACAGCCAGCGGTCGGGAACCAGTTAATGGCAGAGCGGGGAGATACCTCCCTGCTCTGCCGTAGTGTTCAGTGGCGTCCCGCTGTAGCAGCCATAGCGGCTGCTAGCGGAGCCTCCGGCCATGGTGGGGGCCCGTGCCGGCGGGCGACACGGGCCCCCTCATGGCACGGGCCCCGTAGCAGCCGCTACTGCTGCTACGGCGGTAGTTACGCCACTGGATGAAACATCATCCCAGGAGGCTGGACTGCAAAAAGGAGGAAGGTGTTCTGGGTAATTATGAGGTTTTTGTTTCCGGAGATGCAATCGTTTGCGGTGTAATCGCTGCGATTACACCTCAAAAGTCACAACACTGGGCTTTCTGTTGCAAGTTTCGCATCCCCATTGAATTCAATGGGGAAAAGCCGCAACATAAAACAAAAATGCAGCATAAATTTACATGCTGGGGAATTTAATTCCGCACCGCAGAACAATTAACGTTTACGCAGCGTGGGCATGAGATTTTCTAAATCTTATCCACTTTGCCACTAGTGTTAAGACTTGTGGAAATTCTGCAGCGTTTACGCTACGTAGGAACCCGGTCTAAAGGCAAAGTCTTTTTCTTTTTTTATTTCAAATCGATAAGTTGCACCCCCCCCCCCCATGGCGCCCCGCATAGCCATTTTTAATTCAATATATAAACATATAAGTAGTAAGCTCCCATGCACACCCTCTAGTGGTGGCTACAGGCAGTCAGAATTTTATCTTTTCAATCCATATCTTTGCATGGGTTTTGGAGATCTGCACAGATTTTTAACCTAGTTCCATTAAAAAAAAACAAAAAAAAAACACCACATAATAGAATTCAAGGATGGTCATTCACTCTGAGGATCAGTCAGCTATGAGACACATCTTCGCTATTCCTACATTGAAGATGTTTGATTAATTTTTTGTATGTTATTTATCAAATGAAGACCAAAATTAAATTTTGTATGAAACCCAGGTTGCTTTTCTAAAATTTCTCAAGGTAGGATACTATTTTGTTTAAATAAATCTTTGATCTCACTGGTTTGTAAGCTGGCCTACCATGTAAATTATTACAAGAGCGTAAAACCGTTAAAGCAAAATCATTTTACAGATGCTTCACACAGGAATCGCCAATTTTAGCCCTGTGACTCCCATTTCCATAATGACAAATGCTTTCCCAAGTAGATCATGTAAAAATATTACGAAGATCATAGTAAGTGTGCATGGAAACTGTAGATGTGCTGAGTCACTGACCTGTATGAGATAAGAATCTTGTTATGTATTTGACAAATATGAACTAGCAAAAGATAAACAAGTTGGAAAACACACACACACTTGTGATAAACAGCTTGTAAAGAACAAAGATTACAAGATATCCCAAGTAGCTGAAATGTGGACATTGATGTGGATCGTGATTTGGCTCTCCATAACAATGCTCATCTGTCACAGCATGAGGCAGGAAGTGTTACCTTAGGGAAATTGGAGTAGTAGAGCGGCAGGCATCAGAGCTATAACGTCAATTAAATGTACCGCCACAAAGGAGTAGGATCGTGAAAATATTTAATCTAATGTACAGCAAAGAGGCTTGTGAAATGCTTTTCGTTTTGTCTCATATGAATATGATGCCAGATGGTAAGAATTCTTGTAGTAAAATATGCTTTATTCTAGGTGATAATCATTTACCCTTGTTTGTTGGAGAGTGACCTAACAGTAAGACCACTAAATGCTGATTTCTACAACAAAAGTACTGTTTTTATGGAAATATTACATAGCGCCTACCCACAAGAATTTTAAAAAAAATTCACTTCTGTGGGAATAACGGAAACAGTGTAGCTCTCTGATCTCGGCTGTTTCTGTACTTTCCAACCACCTAGTCAGTTAGTGGTTTGAGAGAGCTGCAAGATAAAGAGAAGGACGGACGGTAGGGTCAGGGAACCCCGTTCTAGAGATAGGTGCAGGTCTAGAGGTGGATCTTGCATACATCGGCCATTTATAATGAGACCCCCACTGATCTAACATTGATGACCTGTCCTAAAAATAGGCCTTCAATATAAAATGCTTGGAGAACCCCTAAAAAGTGTCTGTTATGAATAAATAATGTGTATTAGGCTGGGTTCACACGACCAGGTTACGTCCGTAATGTACGGAACGTATTTCGGCCGGAAGACCCGGACCGAACACAGTGCAGGGAGCCGGGCTCCTAGCATCATAGTTATGTACGACGCTAGGAGTCCCTGCCTCTGCGTGGAACTACTGTCCCGTACTGTAATCATGATTACAGTACGGGACAGTTGTCCTGCAGCGAGGCAGGGACTCCTAGCATCGTACATCACTATGATGCTAGGAGCCCGGCTCCCTGCACTGTGTTCGGTCCGGGTCTTCCGGCCGAAATACGTTCCGTACATTACGGACGTAACATGGTCGTGTGAACCCAGCCTTACACTACAACATGAGTTTGTTTTTCCTCTAAGGCCCTATTCACACAGTTTTTTGCAGGCAGAAAAATCTGCCTCAAAATTCTGTTTGGAATTTCGAGGCAGATTTTGACCTGCCTGCACGCCGTTTGCCACTCTATTAGCTTCGTTTTGGGCGAGCGGGCAAAAGATGCAGCGAAAAACGCTTTCTCTGCCTCCCATTGATGTCAATGGGAGGTCAGAGACGGAAACGCCCGAAGAAAAGGCAAGTCGCTTCTTTTTCCGACAAGCGTTTTTTGTTTTTTTAAATGAACGGGAGGCGGTTGGAGGTTTTTTTGCCACGGTTTCCGCTGCAAAAAAAACTCAGTGTAAACATGGCCTAAAATTCTTATTTTTAAGCCAATCAACATCTCTCAAATATTTATAAAGTACACTGCTGTATGACATTTTATTGTTCAGGCCCGTTTACACTGGCAAATTATTGCCCCAATTTTCTTGATTCCGATCATGGCAAAAATTGGGCAGTGTGATTAGCGGAAAAGATGGACTATAAAACTATCATTTATCACTGGAGTTCATTGATTGCGCCAATGTAAAAACTGTTTTAGGTGGCATAATCTGTAAATGCAAATCTGAAAGTCCAATCAGTTCCTATGGGCAATACCTTTCTTGTCTACACAAGTTTTCTTACATTACGCCAATTGTATTTGTCCAGCCTACCACTGGGCACACAGAACAAATTCACCAGTCAGGTAAAGAAAAATTTATGTTTAAAGCATACCTAACCTTTCAGATGACTTTTCAGAATAAGATGTTTTGTGTGTACATGAGGAATAACACAGATTCTGGCCATTTTATGACTTGTATTTTCCCTCTACGTGCTCTCTCTAATCCTCCGTTTTCTCTAAACTAGTGGGTGGAGCCTAACTGCTGTCATGTCTCCTATACTCCGCATACAAACAGGACATCCCGCAGGCAGGGGGAGAAATGCCTGATAACTGGACTAAGAGTCATTTTTCTCTAATAAGATATATTACAACGTTTCTTATATTTGCTTATACTATGGATTTATGCTTTATGGTTTGTTAAAAAGTTAGTGACCGTTTAAAGAGTTTCCCATCACAGTATGTTATGGCATCACTCATTGGTAGCTGGGGGTCCCTGGGAAAGGCTACAGCATGTTGCATCAACATTGCATCTCACCAATTTTCATACAGCAGTCTTCGTCTGAAGCCCAAAGCTCTAGCATTGCTCAGAATTCCAAGTAGCTGTGAAAGACTATTAAATATATATAATTTAACTGAAAATTAAACGAGTGCCAAGTTTTTAATATGCTTTATACAGTTGCAAGAACCTTTTGGAATTACCTGTATTTCTTCACTGATTACTAACAAAATGTGGTCTGATTGTCATCAAGTCACAATTATAGACAAACTCAATGTAACTAAACAAACAACACACAAACAGTTGTACTGTTCATGTCTTTAATTGAACACATTCAGTAAACATCCACAGTGCAGGGAAAAAAAGATTTTAAATAACCTGTAGATCCTCCTTTAGCGGCAATCACCTCCACCAAACATTTCTTGTAGCTGCAAAGAACACAAATTATCTTCCTTTTAATCCTTCTTTAGTCGATTTACTTGTGTGCTTTGGGTCTTTATCTTGTTGCATCACCCAACATCTCTTCAGCTTGAGGGCAAGGACTGGGGCCCTTGCATCCCCCTATAAAATGTCTGGATACACCTTTGAATTCCTTGTTAAATCAATGATGGCAAGGCATCATTGCAGCCCCAGACTATGAAGCCCCCTCTACCACGCTTCACAGTTGGGATGTGATTTTGGTGTTCGTGTGCAGTGTTTTGTTTTTTCACCATAGTTTGAAGAGTCTCCAGTAGGTCTTTTGTTGCTTCCCTTGGGTTTTTTCTCCCCTATTTCAGGATTGCCCGTTGAGCTCTTGAAATGATCTTAACAGAACGCCTACTCCTAGGGAAAGTAGCAAAAGGCCTGAATTTTCTCCATTTGTAAAAAATTTGACTGTGGATTGATTAACACCCAGTTCTTTAGAAATGCTTTTGCAGCCTTTTCCAGCCTTATGTGTGTCTAGAACACATCTTCAGAGGTCTTCTGAAAGTTCTTTGCCTTGAAGCACGGTTCACACTAACCAAGAACAGATTTGTCAGTAACCAGGCTTTGTGCGCCTTTATTTAATGAGTAAAGCACCTGTGAAACCCACACTACCAATCTCATCTCCTTAAACACCTTCTGTCCATAAGCTCTTGGAGAAGTCACGAACGCAGAAGTTCACTTACTTTTTCTCCCTGCAGTGTGGATATTTACTGAATATGCTTAATAAAAGACATACAACGGTTTGTGTGTTATTAGCTTAGCTTGATTGTGTTGGACTATAACTGTGACTTCGATAACAATTATACCACATTTTATTAGTAATCAATGCAGAAATCAAGGTAATTCCAGAGGGTTCTTATTGCAGCTGTATGTTAAAAGTATGTTAAATTTGTGCAATCCGACAAATGAAGCCAAATAGAAGTTCTAGTGAGAAAGAAAAGAACAGCAAGAGGAAATAGATGTCTCTATGGAGAAGATTTGGGCACTTTTTTTTATGTAGCTGATCCACCACATTAAGGGTGAGTTCACACTGAGTCTTTTGGCCCGGATTTTGGACGCGTAAACCGCTTTTGGCCGCCTGCAGGAAAAAAAGCAGCATGTCCTTTCTTGCTAGTTTACAAGCGTTTTTTTGGGCAGCATTTCTTGCCCGCGGTCCTTGCATTTGCTTCAGTGGCCGTGGACAAAAAGCGGAGCGAAAACCGCAGGAAAAAAAAAAGCACAGACCGTTCAAAATCTGCCTCAAAATTCCTTGGAGTATGTTCACACGCTAAACAAAAAACGGCTTTAAAATACGGAGCTGTTTTCAAGGGAAAACAGCCTCTTATTTTCAGCCATTTTTTAAGCATCAAATGTATTTTAATGCGTTTTTTGCGGCCGTTTTTGGAGCAGTTTTTCTATTGACCCAATGAAAAATGGCTCCAAAAACGGCTCAAGAAGGGACATGCACTTCTTTTTACGGGTTTGTTTTTTTTACCCCTTTTTCCTATTGAAATTAAGGGCAGCTGTTTGGAGGCGTTCAGCTTCCGTTTTCTCAGCCCTTTTTCAGGGTGCTTACGGCCCAAAAAATGGCTGAAAATAAGCCATGTGAACGTAGGAATTCTGATGCAGATTTTTGCAAAAAACTGTGTGAAGGGCCTAAATCTGGGTTCCCACACAGTGTAAAGAAGAGAATTTTGTGCAAAAATATTGCATCATTTACAGTAATAGCAAAGTGAATGAAATTTGACAAATCTCAGCCACAAGCTGCGGAAAAAAAACCCGGAAAAGTTGCGCGGAAATTGTTATGCAGTGTGACTTCATTCAGCAGCCTGTCAAATTATGCTGTGGGATGCGTGCAGAGATGCGGAGTTTTTGGCCCAAGGAATTGAAAAGGGAGCATAAATTCTGCAACAGGTCAGATTTGTGTTTTCGCAGTAAAAACCGCTAGAGATCCGCAGGTGCACATAAACTTTGCTATAATCAATGCTTTACTCTAAAGGTCTTGTTCACATAGTGAGGATTTTACATGTATTTTTCAAGTCAAAACAAAAGTAATATAGAAAGGAAGGCCTTAAAGTGTCTCCTCTCCTGGATCCAATACTAGTTTCTGCAGCAAATCTGTGTGAACTAGGCCTAAATCCAGAGGTAAAACCACTGTGGAAAAAAATAGCATTTCCCACAGCAGATTTCTGTGACTACATTACCTACAGGTCTTTTTTTTTTTTTTTTTTTTAGAAAATCTGCAATGTATCCCGCCTTCGAGAACACACACTCTAAGGCCTTATTCAGACGAGCGTGTCCATTTTGGGTCCGCAAAAAACGGAGCGCATTTCACGCATATTATGTGGCCTCAGTGTTCCCGTTTTGGTTTTGGTTTTTTTCTCATCATTTCTTTAGCAACTGTTGCATGAAAAACACGGACAGCACACAGATGTTGTCCTTGTGCTGTCCGTGTTTCTCATGCACCCATTGACTTCAATAGGCGATGTGGTCCGCAAAAACGGACCAAAATATGACATGCAGTGAGTTTCACGCAACGGACACACACTGCGTGAAAAAACAGACGTGTGAATAGCTGCATTGAATTGCATAGGTCCGTGTGCTGTCCGTTTATTTAACGAACAGCACAAGGACGTATAATACACTTGTCTGAATAAGGCCTAAGGGTGTGCTGAAACCGCATTTGTTTTTACAGAGATTTGAAGCATTTTTCAATACAACTGCGTTTTACCGCAACCTGCATCGAAAAACGCATCAAATCACGGTAAAAAATGCATGCGGTTTCAACCGCTCCTCAACATCTGAATATACCCTAATAAATAGGATCCTGTTTTTGTAAGTCAGTTCTGCCGCTGTGAATTCTGAATCATTTTTAGCTGAATGTTCTTGGAGTCTAATATATAGAACAATGAATACGTTTAAATGGATGATGCGCACTTATATGAAGAACCCTATTAACCAGATGTACGCTGCAGCACATAAGACACGTCTTCCATACATAAAAGGTCTCTGAAGCCCCTTGTGCAGCAAACACTCAAATAGATCTAATCTTCAGACGCACTTATATACAGTTTCCTAGCGCTCGCTTAAAATCACCCAATTGTGCATGGAATCGCAGTGCTAACGAAAGGAGAACTGACGAGATAAAAAAAACATCTAATGTGAATCAGCTTTTTACGTATTGCTACATCTGAACCACTCCTATTGCTGCTTATTGATGTCAGCGATATAACTAGATAGAACAGTAGGAGGAAAAATTATTTCTGTGTTCTGTTTTGTAAGTGCACTATGACCTGAAAAATGTGGACGTAAGAGGAAATATTCTGCAATGGGAGGTTTACATGGCAACCATTGCTGTGTTACTCTCCTAAAGCCGAGATATAGTAGGTAAATGTAGGATTGAATCCAGGTAATAAGCCATGTTTGGTATAATTAGGAAGACATCACATTCAGTTTGTAAACCGGTGGCCCAAAAGAAATTAGAAAAAAAAAAAAATTCTATCTACTTCTATTTCCATCTCAGACATTTATGGCATACACACAAGAGATGCCATAAATGTCCGATAGAACCGCATCTATCTCCAGAACGGGGCCCCCAGACTGCGTCCTATCTTCTGCCGATGTCGCTTGGCTTCGGTCACTGAGTTACAAGGTAGCCAAATTTTCCCATAAAAAGTGAATTGGAATTACGAGCACAGCATAGCAAGCTTTTCCGTTTCTGTAGCTCCCGAGTTCCAGAACAGCGTAGCAAAACACGCTCAGCTGTTTCCGGGAAAACCCGACTATCTCGTTACTCAGTGGCTGGAGCCCAGCCACAGCAGAACAGGTGGGACATGGGCCCCGTTTCAGGCAGCGCACAAAAAAATGGTGACAGCACACTGCGAACACCAATGCCAACTAAACCACTAAAAATAGATAAATATGCATTGCTGCTGAATCTACTTACAATAGGGAGGGTACAGAACCCCTAGTTCACGTCATAACCAGGAAGTGACCGCCCATATGCAGAGCCACCCATAGCAGAACCAACACCTATGGTTGAAACAATACCATGGAGTAGAACTAAGAACAGAAGTTACACAAACAATTTATACATCATTTTACTGGTCTTGAAAATTTAGATTCATATATGTATCCTTTTTTTTTTTTTGCTACTATAACTTCGTAGGGTTCATAGGGTTATTCCAGTCAGAAAGATTTATCACCTATCCGCTGGATAGGTGATAAATGTTCATTTGGTGGGGTCCGACTGCTGGGACCCCCAGTGATCGCAATTCTCCTCAGCCACATGAATGTCTCTAGGAGGAGTTTGAATGGAGTGGCGGTCGAGCATGCATTCTGCTGCTCCATTCAAAGTCTATGCCAAATCAGATGAAAGCTCTCGACCGCCACTTCAGGTCAAAGGCCTGATGCACACGACCGTGTTCGGTCCGTGATATACGGTCCGCATGTCGGCCGCTTGTCCCGGACCGTACAAAGTACAGGGAGCCGGGCTCCTAGCATCATACTTATCTATGACGCTAGGTGTCACTGCCTATCCACGTAACTACTGTCACACACTAAAACATGATTACAGTACGGGACAGTAGTTCCGCGGACAGGCAGTGACCCCTATCGTCATAGATAAGTGTGATGCTAGGAGCCCGACTCCCTGCACTGTGTTCGGTCCGGGACATGCGGCCGACATGCGGACCGTATATCACGGACCGAACACGGTCGTGTGCATGAGGCCAAACTCCCACGAGCCATGGTCATTAAGCTGGGCGATGAGGAAGTCGGACCCCCACCGATCTATCACCTATCCAGTGCATAGGTGATACATCTTTCTGACTGGAATACCCCTTTAATAGCAGTTTGTATGAAAAGTTTGGGTAGTTGCACCTTGAGATGTTTTGAGCCTTTTCAGTCAGTAAAGGAAATATACCCAAACAGAATCACATAATATTACAATAATGGCTATCCCAATACAGGATACCGACAGGACATCAGCAAAGAAGAGGCTTGGATAGTGTTAAAATGTATAAATACTTCATGTTTTCTGTCAGTAAGGCTGGGTTCACATTGTGTGTTTTTGTTGCATTTTTTTTAGTTTTGATAAAGTCCCATGTCTCTCAATGAGAGTTCATCAACCAAAACAAAAAAAAAAAAATGCATGCTAAAAATGCAACAAAAAAAAAAACACACACTTTAGGTCCTGTTCACATAGAGTTTCTTTTGCAGGCAGAAAATATTTTTAACTGCCCACAGCCATCCATTGACGCTAATGCAAGGATTGCAGGCAAAAAACGATCAGTAACGAGCACCACACGTTTGTTCTGCCTCACATTGACTCAATGGGAGGTCAAAGGTGGAAACCACGGCAAGAAAGAACACGCCACTTAAAATAAATAAATCAATTTAATTTTTTTTTTAAAAAAAGACGCCTCTGCCTCTCATTGATATCAATGGGAAGCCGCTTTTTGGGGTGGATTCCGACGCGGTTTCCATGTTAAAATCAGCGCCAAAAAAACTCAGTGTGAACAGGGCCTTAAATACTGACATTTTTTTGCCAACAGACTTTCTAAAGTTATTAAATCTCTGATCCACAAAGATCAGAATGGTTTCATACCAGGTAGCTCTTCCTTGTAAAATATCAGAACGCTTTTTGGAACTATTCAGATTGTTCATATCGGCAGTGCCCAGTTCTATATTGTCCCCTTATGCCGTAAAGGCCTTTGATGGGGTCGAGTCGAACTTCTAAATTTTTCTTTAACACTTTTGTTACTCACTAAGCCAATTGTGAGAGTTTTTGTGAATGGACGCCTAACAGATAGTTTTATGGTATCCAGGGGTACAAGACAGGGATATCCTCTGTCCCCCCTCGTTTTCTCGCTGTTTATTGAAACTCTTGCTACTCTAATTGAAAATGACAATGGACTGCTGGGATTTGGGGTGGAAAGGGCAGAGGACAACATTTTACTTTACGCGGATAAGATTTTATTTCCAATGGGAAAAAAAAAACACAGGATAAGGACTCATGCACACATCCTTCACCATCTTAACGTCTATTTAAAACGGATCAGTGTGTCTGTTGTGACATCCGTGTGGTTTCCGTTGTCACTCCGCATCCGTTCTGTTGTTGCGCTTTAAACGGACGTTGTGCTTCTGTTTGTCTTCCGTTTTAAACGGTCCGTTAAAATCCATCTTGTGTGTTGAATGCAGGGAGCTTTGGCACGCCCTGTCGTTGCTTGGCAACGGATACATGAAAAAACGGATGGCACACGGACGCCTTTCGTGTGCCGTCCGTTGTTTTGACGGACCCAAAGGCTTCAATGGGCGAGACGGACACTGAAAAACAGACAGAAGTAGGACATGTTCTACTTTTGACGGAACAGACCCGGAAGTGCAAATGGCCCCATAGAAATGAATGTGTGAGAGTGCTAACTGTTAAAAAAATGGATAGCACCTTGAAGAAAATAACTGAAGTGGGCATGAGGCCTTAGGGTATGTTCACACGCTTACTAAAAAAACGTCTGAAAATACGGAGCTATTTTCAAGGGAAAACAGCTCCTGATTTACAGAAGTTTTTTACGCAAACTCGGTTTTTTACGGACGTTTTTGGAGCCGTTTTTCTACAGAATCAATGAAAAACGGCTCCAAAAACGTCCCAAGAAGTGGCATGCACTTTTTTTCACGGGCGTCTTTTTATGTGGCGTTTTTAAAAAAAAAAGGCCTCCTAAAAAACGCCCGTCGGAGACAGAACACTATTTCCCATTGAAACCAATGGGAAGATGTTTGGAGGCTTTCCGCTTCCGATTTTTCAGCCGTTTACGGGCCGAAAATAGCCCGTGTGAACATACCCTTAGTGTACAATATACCATAGATAAAGTTCAAAGAGTGGACAATTCTCTGGATTACAGATTAAATTAGTCAAAATCCATTCTATATTTAATGGATCCAACCAAAGAATTAGGGTATGCTCACACGCTTAGCAAAAAATGTCCGAAAATACGGAGTGGTTTTCAAGGGACAACAACTCCTGATTTTCGCTGCATTTTTTAGGGCCGTTTTTGGAGATGTTTTTCTAGAGTCTATGAAAAACTGCTCCACGGCTGAAGAAGTGACATGCACTGTTTTTTTACGCGGCCATTTAAAAAAAAAATCTGCTTCCGATTTTTCGGACGTTTACGTGAACATACCCTTACCTTCCACGCCTAATAAGATTGTTCCCCATACTGACAATTTTAAGTACTTTGGGATAAATATTTTTAGTAAACCTGAGGATTACATATCCCTCAATATCATTCCTCTGCTAGACAAAACTATGAGCAAAGTCAGAGCATTGATTAATTTACCTGTTTCCAAAGCAGATAGTATTGCGTTGTTATAATGCTGCCCCAATTGTCTTTTTTAGGGGGCATTCATAAGTTTGGAACAATAACCTTTAAAAAAATAGTTTTATAGTAATTATAGTCGATTAACCCCTTGCCACCGCAGCCATTTTTTGTTTTTTCATTTTTGCTTTTTCCTCCCCGCTTTCTAAAAGCCATAACTTTTTTTAATTTTTTTTGTTAACATAGCCATCTGAGGGCTTGTTTTTGCGAGGCGAGTTTTTATTGGGACCATATTTGGGTACATACAACCTTTTGTCTAATTTTTTGGGGGGAGCTGAGGTGACATAAAAAAGTAATGTGGCGTTTCTTATTTTTTACGGCGTTCATCCTGCGGGATACATAATAGGCATCACCGTGTATGTGAAAGTCCGAACTGCGAGAATATAACATTATGTTTGGTTTTGTTATTTTTTACATTACTTTAGGGGGAAAATGTTTTTTCGTTTTTTTATAATAAGTTGCTTGGGTGGGTTAAACCCTTTAACAGGAGCAACAAAATGGCAGACCTGGGGGTCTGCATTAGGCTCCCATGACAATCATCTGCACCCCAAGATCATATCATGGGAGGGTCAGAAGAGCAACAGAAGGGCCTTCACCCTCTTTCTGAACTGAACCGCAGTTGCTATTAACCGCTCCATCAACGTGGGTAAACGGCCGGGATTGGAACTAGCTACAATCCCAGCCGTTACAGCGAAGTGTCGGCTGTAACATACAGCCGACCCCACTTAGTAGCTCCATACTGCCCCCCCCCCCCCCGCCATCGACTATGTCAGTAAGGGGTTAATGAATTAATGTGGGGGGGGGGTGTTGACAACAAAAATAACTAATTATTCCGGAGAAAGAGGACGGCTTGGCTTTATCAAACAGATTGTACTTTTTTTTTTTTTACAACGCCCTTGCCACTTCTGCTCAGCGACAAGACCTTGGATGAGCCGCAGAATGTAGAGTGGTCACGGAAGGGAAATGCAGAGAGGAGCGGTGAGGTGAGTATAACAACTTTTGTTTTAATGTCCGATTAAGGGGGGGGTGGATGGTGCATGGCCGCGGTCGTTGCGCCAACATTATGCATTCACCTCTTAATAAATCGATCACACCCTACTCCAGCATAACAGATCGCTATGAAACGCCAGTCTTAGTAAATCTGCCCCCTGGAGATTTCTCCGACTTTTTACTGTTCTGGAGTCAGGCCAACTTGGCTGCAGAAGATTAACCCTTTCATGACCTGGTGTGTTTTTAGCCTTCATAACCAGAGCAAAATGTAAACTTTTGGAATGCTGCATTCTAAAAGTGATTTTTGTTTGTTTTGTTTCTTAGTATACCCCAAAATTGTATGGGTCATGCCCCAGCAAATTTCACGTTTATTTTTGGCATACATAGACACTACATCTAGTGATCGAGTTTGCCAATCATTGTTTTGGCCCCGGCTTCTGCATTCAGGAACATATCTGTTTTTAGGGCTCTTTGTTAGAGGGACTGATTATTTCAGTTTCAGTCACAGTATAGGATCTGACTAACAGTGTGACAGTCCAATTCTGCCAAATGGCACTGCGTGCAGGAGTGAGCAGTGCCATAAGATACAGCATGTTAGGGATCAGTCCACTATCCTGTTATTTAATGTGGTGTGCCTGAGAAAAGGTTAAAAAGTTACATTAATTAATAACTGTTGGAGATGGGCTAAAGGGGTACACCAGCCTAAAGCATTTTTCACCTATCCACTGGATAGGTGATAAAAGCTAGAGCAGTAGGGGTCCTCCTGCTGGGACCCCCACCAATCGCCAGAACGGAGGTCTCCATTACTCCCAGGTACATGACAGTGGGTAAGAGTTCGGGGCTGACTGAAACAGCCGAGCACAGCCAGCGGGCGAACCACCACCGATCTAGCATTTTTCACCTATCCAGTGTTTTAACCGACTAGAAAAATGGGAGGTATAAAATATCTCTAACATTTGTCATAATTGGAAACGGAACTCCTTTGAGGAATTGCAGGTGGATTTTTATTTTCCCCAAAGTGAGAGATATTACAAATTGTTCTTGAGTTATAACAGGACATATTGGGATAGATTTATTAAAATGGTAGTCAGGATGAAGCCGCGATCACACACACACACACACACACAGTTTTGATGTTGTTTTTAGTCACATTTCTTTGAGCAAAAGGCAGAAGTGGATCCAAAAGGAGGGAAAGATTTAAGGAAAACACTGGCATGCATCTCCATTATTTTGTGTCTACTCCTGTGTTTGGCTCAAAAAAACAAAAACAGATCCCAAAACTGTACTAAAAACTGAGTGTTGGATCCTGGCAGGCAGAAACTGCGCACAATTTATCACAATGGCCCATGCTGTATGATAAATTTTTCACAGCTTGTTAGACACTTTTCTCTTATGTCACCTTATGGCTGGCATACTTTACATCAATTACGCCAAGTACGCCACTATTTTGCCACAATTTGTTCAAGAATTCTGGTGCATTTTGCTTCGTAAATTTTTACGATCGTTTTTGTTTACCAAATTGATAACTTGCTTGGTGACTAAATGAGATAAAAGATTCATTCCAAATAAAAGTCCTCTGTTCATGTGGATAGTGGAATCTTTACATTGTTGTCAAATGCTTTTGGAGCAAAAAGCAATAGTAAATCGGTTTACTTTATTTTATCTAAAACAACCAATTTTCTCAAGCTGATTCTTCACAGCAAACGCTTAAAACTTCTAAATAGCAGGATCTACTTTAATATTCTATGTGAGATAAGTGGCCCAAAGTCATTTAACCCTTTACTTATTCAAATCCGTAAAATAAAAAAAATAAAAAAAAGGGCTGTCTGACAACTTTGATGCTAGCTTTTAATTTGGGTCAGCTTGGTCTCGACTGAATTTAATACGGGCATCCATCTCAGTGTGTGTCAGCATCGCGTGATCAGTAGCCCAAAGTCAATTTAACTCTTTGTAAATATGTTACTTGTTCAAAATCCATAAAAAGCGTCCATCCTCCCATTTTGATGCCAGTTTTTATTCCCAGAATCACTTTGGGCCAGCCTATACTTGAACTTGATGCGGGTTATCCCTATCTGTGTGTTGGCAGTGTGAGATCAGTATCCCAAAGTTATTGAAAACACCTGCTACTTATTCAAATAAGTAAAAAGTAGCTGTCTGCCAACTTTGAAGCCAGCTTTTATGCCTAGAACCACATTGGGCCAGCATGAACTCCATTCAATTTGATGTGTTTCATCCCGCTCTGTGTGCCAGCAGTGTGAGGGTCAGTACCCCAAAGTCATTTAACCCTTTAAATCACACTCTTGGTTGTCCACTTTGATGCCCATTTTTGTGCCAATTATTTCTATTTAAAGGCTGCTTTCAACTTTATTCTCCTCATGGCACCACAGTTAATGTAATTTATGATTAAAAGGGTTTTCCCTTATCCCCTTTTACCTCCATCTTCGCCTCTGTCTGCCACTTGTTCTCTTCTCCGTTTCGTGGGAGGCACTCCTCCTGTTGATTTACTTTTCAGGCCAGCGGCTATGTACTGATGTAATCGCGCCGCTGGCCTGAATGTGCGTGCCCCCGATGCGGATATATAGGCCTGGCAGCTCAGAGCGGTGTGAAGAACTAATGAACGGCTCCAGGGCTGCGACTGTACACATCTATGGAGCTGCAGAGGTGGCCGGGTGCTAATTTGCGTGACCCTGACTATACCCTACAAACGATAAGTCAGAAAAAAAACTGTACAAGCTGAGGCACCGCTGCAGTACTGCAGTGGTGGCCGTAACCCTAGACAATCAGCAGCAAATAAAGAGGGTAGTCCAGGGTGGAAATAGACAAATGTCTGATGAAGGCTACAGCTTTTAAAATTAAAGGTATTTAGTAAAGATCTTATATTTGGGTTAGCTGTCATATTACACTGGATTAAGGAGATCGGCATACCCCTTTAAAATAGTTTTCCATAGATGCTTAACCAGTAAAAATAAAAATTAAATTTTTGTGAATAAGAACTGGACGAATAAGAAACCAACTTCAGCATTGGTTGGTCAGAGCACACAGCACAGCTATAAAAAAGCAAATAAACATTAAGCCCGCCTGATCGAATAGTATGGGCGTAACTAATAGGCTGTATGCCAGCATGGTGCACTACATGTATCCGTATGACTGGCACACTTATAGAAGCCATATCTGTGTGCAATGATAATACTAAGAAGCCA
Organism: Rhinoderma darwinii; assembly: GCF_050947455.1. NCBI lineage: Eukaryota > Metazoa > Chordata > Amphibia > Anura > Rhinodermatidae > Rhinoderma > Rhinoderma darwinii. Next base: position 92,252,220 of record NC_134688.1, read on the forward strand.
CCCCTCATGAATAGTAGGCATGATAGTGGATGTTAGTCTGTATTTTGCACCTGTGTAATCTCACTCTATGTAGCATTGTGGTCTATCTGCATCCTGTTGGAAACTGGTGTATAACCTGCCCTCATATGATTTAGTATGGCCTTTTTCAGTGATTTTAAATCAATACGATTCTTTTTTTCTGTGATTTATTAAGCATTTATTCTCCATAACTGCTCTTTCCTGGCGGCAATAGTTGGGTGTTATTAACTTAAAAGGGGTTTGGCCACTGTTGCTTCATACCTTGTCTAAGGCCTCATGCACATGAACGTAGTGGTGTGCACGGGCCGTGACTTGCTGCTCGGACGGCCGCGGAGTGTCACCCGTGGCCGCCCGCAAATCGCAGGCCGTGTACATGGCCCTGTGTATTCATTTCTATGAGCCGGGACCGCAAAACACGGCCGTAAGAAGACATGTCCGTTCTTTTTGCGGTCCAGGCTCCTGGGCAATGCACGGACAGTGGGAAAACACTGTCGTGTGCCATGAGCCCATTGAAATCAATGGGACCGCAATTCACCCGCAGATTTGCGGGTGAATTGCGGCCGCAAAAATACGTTTGTGTGCATGGGGCCTTAGTGTTAAAAATTGAGAATTCAATGTCTGATACAGAAAAGTGTTTAGGAATATCATTAGTCAGAAAACGAAGTAATAGCAGCTGCAAAAACAAACACAACCTTTCGATTCAAAGGCCATGACACTTGACATGGAAAAATATATTTTTATATAGGTTAGTGGTTACCTGAAGCAGTTTACTAAATTTCAAGCTGCAATCTTCATTCCATCATTCATTTTCATTCCCCTGATATACATTTTGCAACCTGCACCTAGTTTATGACTTTTCTTATGTGGACATGTCCATCTCAGTAATACATACTGGATGTGAGCTCTGTGACTCCAGGATGCTGCTGCTGTCATTAGCGGTCATGTATCTGTACGGCTATTCCCTAATACAGGAGCAGTGTGGTGTTGAATCGATGTCAGAAGTAGCACCACAGCAAGCTATGTAAAAGTGCTGCACAGACTCTACAGCAGAAAACTGATAGGGCAAGAAGATAATTTGGACAGTTGCTTAATTTTGAATTTAGGAAACATGTAAGTAATGCCATTTCAGCCATCTTGTATATAGGCTAACCTTAACACACAAAAATCTGTGACATTACATTAGATAGTCAACAGCTATCTTAGGTAAGGTTCATACCTCATTTGGGTGCAGTGCGCGCAGTTTGCTGCGCAGTTAGCACGCCATGTTCTCTGTTTTAAGTGCCGGAGCTGCCGCTCATTAGTGCAGCGCCAGCCTGATCACATCATCCTAAGCGTGCCGGCGCGAATAGGAGCAGGGCAATTGCTGTAATACATAGCCACAGACTTACTCTTACGGCGAAGATCAGAGAAATCGCTAATATCTGCCGTTAGCTCCTTAAATGTCACAATCAAAGCACAATCTCAGTTTCAAAGGGAAACTGAGAAGGGGGGGGATCCCACTTTGATCACATCACAGGGAATCCCTGTGACGCGATCAAGGCACATTCCTTAAATGGACAGACAGTCTAACAGTGCCTGTTTACTATCAGTACACATGCCAGCACATTAAAAAGTTAATTTAAACAAAAAAAAGGAAAACATGGGGTTACAAATTTTGAACCAGAATGTGCCTCACATTAATAGTAATTAACCCCATAATGCACCTCACACTTCAACCCAACATTGCCCATCATGACTGAGGTACATTACTAAATAGATAAGTTGGCAAAGTATTGTTTTGGTATCGAGAATCGCAATACTACACTAAATATTGGTATAGAAGTCAAGATGATGGTATCGACACAACCCTAATGCTGTTTTTTTGCTCCATTTTTTCTGGGAAAGATTTGAAGACTTACAATGTGATTAGAACATGTGTGTTTGTGAAAAATATAAATCATCATGTTAATATAGCACCTTGTATAAGTACAATGTACAGCCTAAACAGGGTCACTTATTGTCTGTGTGAACAAAGACATATATATCACAGTAGATCTCTGCTTTACCAAGGTTGCCTACCCCTGACCTAGGAAATGTGTTCGGCAAACCGTTTCAAATGGTCCTGCCAGACTGAATCCCCAAATGTGGTGTGAACCTAGACTTGTGTGTATGGCCAGAATATATGTTAAAAAGCAAACTATTACTTTTTGTTACTAAAAGACCTGTTATGGGTGATCTATGGCAGTCTGTGAAAAATGTAATTTAAATACCAATCTATATTGATAATAATGCTCGCATATATAACATACATAACTAGAGAAGTGATGGGGTGATATTCATGAATAATGGAAATTATATACAGGAATGATGGCGGGCTGGTATATACAGGGATGTTCGTGGTCCAGGTATATAACTCCCATCATCCCTGCATATAGGGAACACAATGCACACAGCAGTTGCGGATAGATTATAGCTTCTTGTTAGTTTTAGGTATTCCTGCGTTCATCAGGAAATGCTGGGAGTTTTTGTTTCGCAACAACTGGGGGGGGGGCACAGTTTGGAGACCACTGCTCTATAGTAAACATCAAGTTTTTCTACTGGGACCTTACCAGCCACAACACAGTGACTCCTGGGGCTCCAAACAAAGCAGGCATCACTCACTGGTAATGCTTGTTAAGACAAGTTGGGTGCCAGGCCCTGGTGGTCAACTACCAAACCACTGCAAAATATTCCAACAAGAAAAAGTAAGAGGTCAGCACTCCAAGTAGCAGGTGATGGGCACTTAATCAGGCTCCAAAATCGAAATATTTAAAGCGGCACAGTGGTGACTCTTGGTGCTCACCAGTGATCAAAATATTGCTCAATTTATTTCCATTTGCCTCCTGAACCCATTATTTTATTTTTTTTAAAAGGAGCAAAATATGTCAATTGTGTTGATAAAACGTAGGTTTTGATTGAAAGAAAAAAAAATATTAACTCACTAGTTGTAGTCATTCAGCAATCACCAACAATTGAGGTTCAGTAGCACCTTAAACTTGAAGTGGCTCCGTGCCAGGGACCACAAAGACTTTCGGTGCTGCTTGAAGTTCTCCGCTCCTAAATCCAAAAACAACTGTTAAGAACTTGGGTAATATTAACCACAGTGCCCATTATAACGGTCAACAACAATGTCAGCCAAAGTCTGCAACTATAGAGCAGCCCCAAAAAAGGGAAGAGACAAAAAGGTGTTCAGTGTCTTGGTGAATGTCTTAAGGCAGACAGATTTGCCATTTCTGCATCTACAAAGTAGTAGCAAAAAACGAATATATGTTCACATCGCCTTTTGTTACTATGTCAGGCGCATAAAAAAGTTTTTAGACTCGTTGCGTCAGACTTACAAAAATATCCAGACATATGCGGTGATGTCCTCTAACACGGATTTTGGGCAGATATATGCCAGAGAGTTTTCAGCTCAATATATATATTTTATTTTTTTACAGTACTTAAAACCTAGGCTGCTACCCTTTCCAAAAGAACAAAAAGGTATATGTTAAGGTGGAAGTTTGATTTACAATGAAAATCAACGGCAGACATTTTCAACTGTATAGTAATATACCGATGAATACATTTGCATCCCGGTCAATGTTTAGGTTTCGTTTCTTTTTTAAAAGTATAATTCAACTGTATTGCCCAAACCTCATGTGATTTTTTACATCACATTCACAATGTCACACACTGCCACTTTAACAAAATATGTCCGCGTACTAAACGTTGAAAAAACAGCATGTCTGATTATACCCTTAGGCTACATGCACACGTTGCGTATTTTGCTGCGGAAAATACACACCAAAACCACAGGAAACCGCAAGAACTTTGCAGCAAAAATTGCCTCAATGTGCGTTTTTTGGTGCATTTTTCAGTGCGCTTTTTACGTTTTGCTGCGTAAATCGTGGCGTTTTCATGCTGTGGGTTTTGCTGCGTACTTCTCTATAACTGGGTGATAGAATTCGCAAGCGGAATCGCGGGATAACTTGACATGCCGCGGTTTCGAAAATACGCACTGCGGGTCAATTCTTGTCCCGAAAAATACCGCAACGTAGACATGAGATTCCCCGGAATCTCATTGCCTATGGTGGTACTGTATTACGCTGCGGTTTTACTGCACGTAATACGCGTCGTGTGCATTGACCCTTAGTCTCTTCAGAGGTAGATATATAGGTAAAACAATTGCCAGGATCATACATTTCACAACCTCTGTGATAAGATTGCCTTGGCCTTTGTCCACCATAAGAGCATTTGTGATGCATGTTAAGGTTCATGTTAGTTTAAGGATTTAAAGGAAAAGTCCAACTTTATCTTCTGATATGTGATAGATATATTCCAGAGCAGAGGATTCACATCAATTTCCAGAATTAAAGAGTTGTGGCACTTGGAACATCCTCAAAACTCTTTGGCACAGATCAGCGATTGCTTTAACTAAGAATTTATAAGCGTTTCTCAGAAAGAGAACCCAATTAAATGAAGTAATTAAGTTTGATGGTGATCGAAGAAGCGAACACGTGACAGGTACAATTCTCAGTTACATGGCTGTTAGGCTGGCAATTACCCAGTCACACGAGGAAAAATAATAATAGCATCCCCTCTTTGTTCTGACCATACCCTTTAAAAAAAATGGCTGCAATTTCACCTTCATGTCATGGGTTTCTGTCAAGACTTATGATACGAAAGTCCAAAATGTTGTTCAGCAGCGGAAGAAAGACTTGGAAAGAAGTAGTATGCATTATTTTGTATGCAGGCAAAACACTGCTCATTGTCAGTCTCCATAACTGGAGGTTCATTTTAAGTCTGTGTTGTCGATACGCAGAGATATTGTGCAGAGATCCATGTCGCAGACACAGACTATGTTACACTATCTCAGAACGGGGGACGGATGGACATGTAGCATCCTGCTTCATAGATAACCAAGTTTAGGAGAGGCGATTAACAGCCAAATCACTGCCAGCACGCTATTACCCTTGTACTCTATTGGAACATTTAATTAGTCCATTGGCTGCAAAGTCAACTCCAAATGGGGTTGTCTTCTGCTGGTCCTTAGGAGCCCTCTCGTATAATGGGCCGATTATTGTGTCAGAGCTTGGGGCCACTGGAAAATCCTTTGGTTCTTTTGTGGGCCAGTCTAAACAGTTTACATGTAATGAAAAGATCAAAGATAAATAATAAAACAAATTTTTTTATTATCTTTTTCTTATTATTACAAAGATACAGAAACCCCACAAAAGGACAATTTATATATATACACACATACATACACATATATATATATATATATATATATATAAATAAATACACACACACACACACACACACACAAAGCATGTGTCCCACAGTAGTCAGGGTTGATAACTTCATCCTTAAGTCGTCGTCGCCCCGCCATATTAACCCATTAAAAAGGTTTTGTGTTGCTTATGGGCTCTGTTGCCTATAGCCTCAGGAGTGTTTGCCAAAATACACAGAAGATGGGGAGAATGGACATCTTAACAATAAAACTATTACCTACAGTTGATCCAAATTTATTGGGAATACAAAAAGAATCATCGTTAGCAGTATCTGTATGTGTCGCTCATCTAACATTCCCATTACATATGCAGCTACGATCAAACATGGCGGCATACAACGATTGGAAAGGTCCTTCTGATGCTCGGAATGATTTCTTGGTGGTTTGAAAAATTGCAATGTGTAAACGGGCCTTAAGGCCTCATGCACACGGCCGTGCCCGTAATCACGGTCCACGATTATGGGCACAGCCGGCCGTGGACAGCCACTCGCATTTTCGGCCCGTGCTCCCATACAAAAGCAAGGGAGCTCGGTCCATAAAAAGCAAAAGATAGGACACCTTCTATAAAGGCTTTCTACGGCCCGGACACCTTCCCACAAATATACGGGAAGGTGTCCGTAGTCAATAGAAATGAATGGGTCTGTAATTGCGGTCCACAATTCCGGACAAAATCTACAGTCGGGTGCATGGGGCCTACGGCACTTGCGCTAAAACAATGCAATGCCAATCTAGCTGAATTACACATCCTCCACAGATCATAAGGGGGAGAAAAACAAAACAAAACACTTTTTCTTTTTTGACTGGAAAGAATAATACGGCATTCCTTAAAACGAGTTTTCTCGCAATAAATGTACCGTGTATTTACAGGGTGAAATCTTTCGCCTTTAGGGCAAAGTCTCATCCTATTCCTGTTCAAACAAGTGCATAAATAACATGGTGAACATTACAGTAAAGGTATTAAAAATGTGAAGGGTATTTAGGGCTCTGAATTAATTTTTGTGACTGGTCTAAAATCTAAACTAATTAAGCGGTCTGGTCTGGGGTCTGAATTAATTTTTGGGGCAGACCTGAAACCTGAATTAATTTTAACGGCTGGCCTGAATTCATTTTAGGGGCTGGCCTGGGGTCTGAATTCATTTTAGCGACTTGTCCAAAGTATGAATTAAATTAAGGGGTCTGAATTAATGGTCGTTTTCAGAACAATGAAGTTCTAGGTGTATTCACACAGTCGTTTGAAAAAAACCAATGTTTTCAGAACGCCCACATTGCTTTCTATAATTCTAAAAACAAAACAACCCCTAAGAACAGTGTTTTACTACAGCACGGCGCAAGCATTAACAAGCTGCGTAATTACGGCATTCTGTGTGCCTAGTCATGTTTCTTGGCTATGTCCTTTCTGATCTGCATTTCTGTTCTAAACTCTAAAATGAATATTTCCATGCAAACAAATCCTCTTAATTCATATAGGATTAACTGTTATGTAGTATTTTGCTATATTTTTTTACTTTGTAGCACCAGATATAGATTAGTTATGAAACTATTAAACTGGAATCACATGCAGTGTTTAGAGACAGCTTTTGTTGCGCTTTATCAGTGGCATAACGATCGCAAAGGGTGTGACGGCAACTGGGCCAAGAAGAAGAGGGAGGCCATCCCGATCCCCCTCAGGCTGCCACATCAAGGTCCCTGCGCCAAACAGCGTCAGAACGTTATATGGGACACAGCACACAACGTCCAGCGCCAGGATATTGAGTGCTGTGTTGCATACAATGTCCTGACACTTCCCGATGTCAGGACCTGATGTGGCAGCCTGAAGGGGATCCCGGACGGGCCCCCTGGGGTGAAGAGTAACAGTGAGTAATATATATATCCAAACTTGAGGTGGGTTTGATCGGGGTGGGGGGGTATGGAGCCCAGCACAGGGCCTGGGTCTAGATTGTTATGGCCCTGCTCCTTATTGTCCATTTATTAGTTGCTAAAAATGAATTCCATTAAAATCAGCCAAAAACCTGTGAGGTCAAGACGCTCACTATACCACTAAAATTCCTTGAGGGGTGTAATTTCCCAAATGAGGTACTTTTTGGGAGTTTCCACTGTTTTGGTCCCTGAGTGGCTCCTGCAAATGCGACATAGCGCCCAGAAACCAATCCAGCAAAATCTTCACTCCAAATAGCGCTCCTTCCCTTCTGAGCCCTGCCGTGTGCCCAAACAGCAGTTTACGACCACATATGGGGTATTACTGCTCTCTGAAAAAAGCGTTTTATAATTGTTGGGGTGTTTTGTTTTTTTTATCCATTGTAAAAATGAAAAAAAATTGAACTGAAATTACATTTTCAATGCCCAATTCAAATAAATTTAACAAAAAAAAAAAAACGTGGGGTCAAAATGCTTGCTAAAACCCAGGATGAATTCCTTGAGGTGTGTCGTTTCCCAAGTCACTTTTAGGAGGTTTTTCCCGCTTTGGTTCCTCAAGAACTTTGCAACCCTGAGGATCCACCCGTCATCGATCCCAAGTTATGAACCTAGATGTGATCGATGACAGGTGGATCCTGCGCGTGTCACCGAAGCCATCAGTCCTGTTGACCTGACTGATTTGGGTTTGAGCTCTAGATACAGCTTCTATGTACTGTATGCAAAATACATAAAAGCTGCATCTCAAAAAGTAAAAAAAATAATAATTAAAGAAAAACCAATTAAAAAGTTATCTAAAGTCATCTAATTTTTAATTTTTTTAATAAAACGTGCTCAAAAGCTTTACAAAGCCTTTATATCATATAAACTACCTAGAGGGTTAAGAAACTTTCTAAATGTGGTTTTGAATACTTTGAGGGGTTTTTAAAATAGTGATTAATAGGGAGAAGTGAAAGTATTCCAAAGTTATTACCATAAAGTCACACGTCCCATTTGAAAAACAGGGCTATGTCCAAAAGGCCGAAACCTTTAGTCTATCTCCTAGGGGTTAAAGGGTTTTTTCCCCATCCTGGACATTTATGGAATATTCACAGGATATGCCATAAATGTCCGACAGATGCGGGTCCCACCTCTGTGGGATCCGCATCTATCAAACATTTATGGCATATCCTGTGGCTATGCCATAAATGTCCAAGATGGGGAAAACCCCTTTAAGCCCGATCGCTACAACTACTAAACTATATATGGATGCTGTAATACAGTACCGATAGAGGTCCATGGAGCCCTTCTGTGCTTCCATATTCCTCAGATTTGTTCTGCATAGAACCATAGCCTTTGTCTGGAACTATGGTTTTTTTCATCATAAATATATGGTACAATGTGATAAGATAGAACATAATTTGTTACACATTATTTACCAATTGAACAACAGTCTTAGGTGGAGAATTCTTGTTCCCAAGGAGGAATATTAAAGATATTATATTGTATATGTACTGCAGCTTCAAATTCCAAAGCAACATAGTCGAACCTACAAAGTATACAATAACACGCTAAATATAACATCCAAATCTATAGAGGCACATGTGGCCTATTTATCAGAGAAAACATACTGTAGAAACTTAACCACATGATCCCAGCTATTTGACCCTTGTGATTAGAAGGGCATACTTTTTAACCCTTTACTGGTTTACAAGCACAAACTTATAATACAATGTCGTCCGCACAGCAGAGGCTTACCTTGTTCTGGTATGTGTAATGGCAGGGTATGTTCACATGTGGCAGTTTTTTTGCTGAAATTTCAGAAAATCTGCTGCATATATCTGAATGGGGTAATTTCTGCAGCATATTTATGGGTTTTTAGAAACTCAATTCAGATGTAACAGATGCAGACATTTTGGCAATCTCGATGTAAATATACCCTAAAGCCTCCATCAAACGTGTTTTGGAAGGTTTTTACAATGAAAAACATAAAACGCTTAAAGCGTTTTTTGATGCAATGTTTTTAATTGTACATGCATTTTTCCTGGCGTTTTTTTTTTAAAGTGAAGGCGACATGAAAATATATTTTTTTTTATCATATTGCTTTTAATATGATATTAACATAAATTTTATTTATTTGTGTTCTCACGTTCTACTTTTTATTTCGTTCTTATTTTTACTTCTCTATGGGGCTGCCATTTTTTTTTCATCTCTGTATGTGTCGATTAAGGACACATACAGAGATGGAATACGGCACAAACAACCCCATAGAGAATGTGAACGAGAGCCGTTCCATTCTCTGAAGCGTACGACGCTCCCACACAGACCAAAACGAAGCTCGTTCGCAGAGCGAAATCCGGCGCCATTTTCATGTGGACCGGAAGCCACTGCTGGACAGTAAGATGATGACTTCCGGCTGCGGCTTCTGGCCATATGTTCAAGGAAGCGAAGGCGCAAGGAATAGCAGCGGGGGCGGCAGGAGAAGGTAATTTATGTTCGTGTATGTGATGTGTGTATTATGTTAGTGTATGTGATGTGTGTATTATGTTCATGTGTTATACGGTCTGCTGAGCCATGTATCTAATCCTCCTACACTGTGCAGTCGCTCAGAAAATGGCGGCACAGTGTAGGAGGTTTGAAGATTCAAACCCCTCCTTCTCCTGGCACTAGCCAGAAGAAGGGAGGGGGATTGTGTGAGGACACTAGAGAGAGTGTGTCCACCCCAAATTTGCAGCATAAAGCAATGAGGTTGCTTTACCACATTGACAATGCTGCAATTTTGGGAACTGCTATCTCTAGTGCCCAGCACATGGAAATATTATAAATTAGAATCTAATTTATAATATTTCCAGACTTGTGAAAAAATGAAAACAATAATCACTTAAATAATAATTGTCTAGCTAAAAAAAAAACAAAAAAAACATTTTTTTCTAGTGACACATTCCCTTAACCGGTTAAGGACTAGGCTGTTTTACAGCTAAATGACCAGAGCAAATTTCACAATTTTGCTATGCGCTTCTTTAGATGACTATAACTCAGCAGGTGAATAAAGTTCATCTTTGAATTTTACACTCTTTTTAAAGGACAGATAGGGCTTTGTTTTAGTGGCATTTGTCAGTATATATCATTTTTTTTTTTTTCTCTAAAGTGGGCAAAATTGGAAAAAAATGCAAGAATTTAACAATTGCGTCGGTTTATGCTAGCATTTTTCACACACGGTATGAACCACGGCCAAAATTAATCTCCTTTCACATTCTTCCACTTCTCCCGTGCATGGGGATACCAAATATGTGAGCCTTATTCACTGTGCGGGCATGTGCCAGGGCTTGGCATAAAAGGAGGCTTTTTGGCCTTTTCGGTCCAGGAATTTTGCATTTGATTTTTAGCCGTATACTGTTTTCTGGGGGGCCTAATGCTGCTGAAACATTAGAAACACCCCATAAATGACTTCATTCACACAAGTAGACCCCACAAGGTTTCCTTCAAGGGGTTTATCATATTTTTAGACAGTCCAGTTTTCTTCTGAAAGTTTCTTGAATAAGATGGAACAAAATAAAATTAGCTTTTTTTTTTAACAAATGCGTCAGTTTATGCTAGCTTTTTCACACACAAAATGGACCACGGACAAAATTCATCGCATTTCACATTCTTCCTCTTCTCCCGTGCATGGGGATACCAAATATGTGTGCTTTATTCATGGGGATGTGCCAGGGCTTGGCATAAAAAGAGGCTTTTTGGCCTTTTCGGTCCAGGAATTCTGCACTTGATTTTATAGCCGCATACTGTTTTCTGGGGGGCCTAATGCTGCTCAAACATTGGAAACACCCCATAAATGACTTCGTTCACACAAGTAGACCCCACAAGGTTTCCTTCAAGGGGTTTATCATATTTTTAGCAAGTCCAGTTTTCTTCTGAAAGTTTCTTGAATAAGATGGAACAAAATAAAATCAGCACTTTTTTAGCAAATGCGTCAGTTTAGGCTAGTATTTTTCACACACGGTATGGACCACGGCCAAAATTCATCTCCTTTCACGTTCTTCCACTTCTCCCGTGCATGGGGATACCAAATATGTGTGCCTTATTCACTGTGCGGGCATGTGCCAGGGCTTGGCATAAAAGGAGGCTTTTTGGCCTTTTCGGTCCAGGAATTCTGCACTTGACTTTATAGCCGCATACTGTTTTCTGGGGGGTGTAATGCTGCTGAAACATTAGAAACACCCCATAAATGACTTCATTCACACAAGTAGACCCCACAAGGTTTTCTTCAAGGGGTTTATCATATTTTTAGACAGTCCAGTTTTCTTCTGAAAGTTTCTTGAATAAGATGGAACAAAATAAAATTAGCATTTTTTTAGCAAATGCGTCAGTTTATACCAGCATTTTTCACACACGGTATAGACCACGGTCAAAATTAATCTCCGTTCACATTCTGCCACTTCTCCCGTGCACGGGGATACCAAATATGTGGCCTTATTTATCACATAGAGATGTAGGAGGGCGGAGGATAGAAGAAGATTATTTCACATATCGCTTTTTTTCAAAGCTGGTTTTACAAAACTCAACAGAGTTTCTATAACACTTCCAAAATATCTGCTCGTCCACACTTACATTCTGCTCAGGGGTGTAGAGTTGCAGAAATAAATTATTCAGGGAATTTATTAGCGGTCTTATTTTGAACAACCGATCCCGGTTTGCATCGGTACTTGGGGGGGCCTGTGCGTTGTCATTGAAGTGGAGGAACCTCATTATTGTCTCATAACGAGACCTGGGCATTACTGCAGAATATACTGGGGTGGCTTGGGCGGGTCTTGTTGACCAGTAAGACCTAATGGAGGGCTTTTTGACAATACCCATATTTAGGGTGAGCCCCAAATTTTTTTTTAATTCCTGCAAATTGGTGGGCGTCCAATCTCTGGCATGGGTGGATGAAGGTTTCTGCCTTATATATTGCGTGGCATATAAATTTGTTTCGTGGACAATCTGATTTAGGATGTCGTCCGTTATAAATAAATGGAAGTAATCCATTTGGACAAAATTTGTATTGTCCACGGTTATGCCAGGAGTGGTCGTAAATCCGTGGATTCTAGGCCCAAAAGATGGGGCAGGTGCCCATACAAGAGCCTGGACTGGAGGGACCAGGCTGTCCCGTGCTACAGCGCTACTTGGCCCTGCGCTTTCATGTTCTGCAGTTTCGACTGCATCAGGGACAACGTCCCCTGAAGATGAACCTGAAGTGACGCTGTCATCGTCACTACCTAAAACAGGTTCCATCTCGGACGCCATCTCTGATGCGGTCTCCGACTCAGACCACAGCATGGCGTATGCCTCCTCGGCGCTAAACAACTTCCTCGCCATAACGTAACTAACACTAACACTAACTAAACAAATTTTATTTTTTTATTTTTTTTATAAAACACACAAACTAAGGCCCCATGCACACGACCGTGCCCGCAATTGCTGTCCGCGATCGCGGGCACGGCCGGCCGCTGACTGACAGCCGCATTTTCGGGCCGTGCTCCCATACAAAGTATGGGAGCACGGCCCGCAAAATGCGAAAGAACGGACATGTTCCATAATTCCCGGAACATTTCCACGGCACTGACACCCTTCCGTAGTGCTACTGAAAGGTGTCAGCGTTCAATGAAAGTGAATGGCTCAGTTTTTGCGGACCGCAGTTGCGGTCCGCAAAAACGGAGGTTTTTTGCTGTCGTGTGCATGGGGCCTAACTGCTATATATATCTACACTACCGCTAACAAAAAAATAAACCGCTATTGCTATATATATTATATATATGTGGATATATATATAATTATATACTCCCTACCTGCCTATTCTAATAGAATAAAAGAAAGAAAGGTAGATAGATAGAAAAAAAGATAGATGGATAGATAGATTGTATAGATAGATAGAAATCTATCTATACAGAGAATGTTTTATAGTGTAACTGTTTGTTTTTTTTTCACTGTAATCTTCTGGCAGCAATTCTCCCGAGTCTCTTTTTCTCCTCAAACTGAAACAATATTTGAGGAGAAGAAAAGAGGCAGGAGATTTACTGCCAGAAAAGTAAAAATAAAACAAATGTGGTCGCTGTGATTTTCACAGCGACCACATGTTCAGGGACCATCAGATTGGTCCCTGATACTCTGCCCAGTGCCCAGAGCTGTTGGGAACAGCGAGGGCACAGGGCTGTGCGCACGCGATCGCGTGCACACTGTTTTATAAGCAGGAATGCATGTGATCGCTGTGATTGGTTGTCACAGCGACCACATGTTCAGGGACCATCAGATTGGTCCCTGATACTCTGCCCAGTGCCCAGAGCTGTTGGTAACAGCGAGGGCACAGGGCTGTGTGCACGCGATCTCGTGCACACTGTTTTCTATGCAGAAATGCTTGTGATCGCTGTGATTGGTTGTCACAGCGATCACATGTTCAGGGGCCAAAAGATTGACCCCTGACATTCTGCCCAGTGCCCATGGCTGTTAGCAACAGCCAGGGCATAGAGCTGTGTGCACGCGATCGCGCGTGCACAGTCTCTGAAGTGCGGCCGTATATATACTATACGCCGGACTTTAGAGACCCTGACCGCTGGCCGTATATTTACGGCCAGCGGTCGGGAACCTGTTAAAATTGTATTGAGAGGCCTATGAAGAAAAAAAAAAAAGAATATATATATATATATATATATATATATATATATATATATATACACACACACACACATACATACATACACACACACACACATACATACATACATATGCACACCTGTGTTTTGATAAAAATGCCAGAGACCTTAAAAACACTACAAACCGGAAAACACAAGATGGGGAGTAGAAAACAACCGGATAATCACCCTGGTGCAGCCGGAGACTGTAGGTTCTAATGTCCGTTCAGGAATAAACGACCAGTTTTCCAAAATGTAGTCCAAAAATGATATTTTATTTGCATAAGGAAAACAACGCATCTCGGGGGCTGGACTGGCCCCTTCATCGGGTGAGGTACAAATGATAAAACCGTAACTCATTCAAACTATTTATGGGAAGGAAGGCAACCGATATGATGCATGACCTCGGGATTACAGGTTACAGGTCACCCTTCCCTATGTGAAAAACAAAATTTCCCCTTTAGCTACTAAAGAAAATAGAAAAATAGAAGAAATTGGTTAAATACTTTTTCACAGCACTGTACGTGTGAACTTGGCCTTACCCTGGATAAAACAAGCTCGACAACCGCAACTAATAGAATTATGAATACAGCTCTGGACTATTAAACAGGCTGTAACTCAGGATCAGTACAAGATATCAGTATAAGATAAGTACAAGATAAGTAATGCAATGTATTTAAATAGTTTCCCAACTTATTATGTAGATTAAATTTATGTATCGACTGTAAATTGGTGCTAAAAGAAGTGAACATATTCTGTCAAACTACTGAAAGTTATACACTTTCATTTAAAGTACCTTTATTCATAATTCATAGAAATACGAATACTTCCGAATACCGCTTCCAGTTAAACAAACTTTAAAAGTACAGCTTATATAAGAAAAATAAATGCTCTATTTGACATTTGTGCATTCTCCACATGCCCCATAATGTAACAAAAGTCAATTTACTGCCATTATCGGTTAATGATGATAGCCATGAAATGAGAGCAATGGGTTGGAAATTCAGACACCTCTCTGTATTTCCATTACACTGAATTTTAAATGAAGAATACATAAGTATAACATCCCAATTATTTCTTTTAAGTAGTTATAAAAGAAACAAAGCAAATTTGTAAGTTATCTTTGAAAGAAATGTACGGAATTATGTTACATACAGTTTTTGCATTGCCGCATTCTGACAGCCATAACTTTATTTTTATATCGTCGACGTAGCTGTATAACGGCTTATTTTTTTGTAGGACGAGTTGTATTTTTAAATAGTATTGTTTTGGGGTACATATAAGTTATTAACTTTTATTAGCTATTTTGGGGGAAAAATAGCAATTCCAACATTGTTTTTTTTTTCTGCTTCACACAGTGAGGCATAAACAACAGGTTAACTTTATTCAGTACTATTACGGTAATAACACAAACGTATATTTTTTTTATTTATTTTTTTACAATAAATGCAATGTACAAAAAAATAGTTTTTACATTGCCGCCTTCGAAGAGCCATAACTTTCGCAGTTTTTCATCAACGTGGCTGTACGACAGCTTACTTTTTGCAGGATGTCGTATTTTTTTGATAGGACTTTTTGATTAACTTTTAGACTAATTGATTAACTTAAGTACAGTGTATTCATTCTCTCCTTGCCCCTTTTGCCAGTGATTGAAGGCTGGCTGCTGAGTATCAGTATAAACAGCAGTCCATCAATCACTGAGGGCAGGGCAAGCGCTCCCCTCATGAATACACCAGACTTATAACTAGGAGTCTGATGTATTGTTTGATCGCTCCTTTTAGCCAAGCAGAACAATACTCTTTTTTGCCGTTTTAGCGAATAGGAGAGTGGGCCCGTGCCCATAATATGCTGCCCTTATGTAGGGTACCATAGTAGGACGATAACAATTGTGTTTCACAATGTGATCGTTTGATTGCTATTATAATGCTTTCGTATACTCAGTATACCAATCCATATAGTCATGGCAGGCTTGAGGACCTTTGTTAGGCACCTGGCTGCTATAGCAACCAATCTGCTCCCCATGATCACATAGCTATTGACCGCGTCATCTAAAGGGTTAAACAATCGAGTTGTAGCTGAACGTCAGCTATCCAATGGACGTACTATTATAACGTAACACTGTAATTAGGACATAATAGTACATCCAAATGTGGGAAAGAGTTTAAAGAAGTTGTTCTAGGAAATCTGCTTTTACACCCTTACGGAGCTTTCACACATAGCATTCAGTGGTGGTTTTTTGTGGGCAGGTGTATGTTGGGATAATACCTATAAACCTATGTGTAGACATATTCATTTCCAATTCAAAATAACTTCAAGCACACAATTTGTACCATTTATTTGAAATAGAATAAAAACAGATTGACCATGAAGACTCAAAAATACAGCAGTTGGGAAACCACAGTATGTACAATCATGAATCAGAATCATATATAGATTTGGCAAAGACACGGTGTATGAGGCACAGTTAGCGCCGCCCACAGCCCGACCTGCAGGAATAGTGTGAGGAAGGAGATGAGTGCTCAGTTTGTCTGTTTGTGCCCCCATTTGTCTGTGTGTCTCTGTGTGTGCAAGTTCCAGTATGTGCGTCTAAGTGCCTATATATGTATCTGTATGTGTATATATTTCTGTAGGTGCATCTACTACATTATCTGTACTCAGAGTTATCACTGTGTGTTATCTGTGGTGTTAAGACCCTATTCACACGACCGGGATTCTCGGTCGTGTGACGGCCGCGGTAGGAACAATAGACCCCAAATTGGGCTATTCACACAGCCGATTTTTTGACGGCACAGAAAACCTGGCCGCCAAAGAATTGATCTTGCCCTATTTCGGGCCGTTCTCCAGGCCGCACAGCCCCCTTAGAAGTCTATGGGTGGCTATGTATAATCACTTATTGTTATTCATGACTGTACGTACTGTGGTCCCCCAAGCGCCACATTATTTTAAATTTTTTTATTTTTTTTTGGTCTTGATGGCCAATCTGTTTTTTATGCTATTTCAAATAAAGAATTTCTATGTATTGATATACTATTTCTATGTATTGATATACGTGGACGACTATTATGCTCTTTTTGGCCTGGATTGGTATAGGTATTAAGATGTTTTTAGCAAAATATAAAAAAAAATCTCTACAAAGCGTTTTGGCTTGTGTTTTAGTGCCATTCTTGGGATCAGTGGTGTTTTTATCAAAACGCAGCATGCTGAAGGTAGGGTGTTTTTCATGCATTTTTCTCCAAAGACTTCTAAATAGAACTTCAAAAACACCTATAAAAAAGTGACACTATTTAACCTCTTAAGCACCGGCCTAATTTGGGCCTTAACGAGCAAGGAGCTTTAATTTTTTTAACTGTAGAATCCTAAGAAAAATACGACTTTTCCGTCGATGCAGCTGTGTAAGGGAATGTTTTCTTGCGGGACAAGCATTTTTCAATGGCACCATTTTTGGGTACATAAGAGATCATTTCATTCACTGCTAATTTTTCTGTTAACCTCCACAACACACTGACAGAAAGATCTCTCCGCCTCCCTAGGTACTGGAAACATGAAAGCTCAAAATAAGACGCCTGCTCTTTAACTGCTCCACTTAGTAACATAGGGCATTAATAGATGCGTAACAAATAAAGTTTAGTGAAAGAACAGACAGGCAAAAAAGAAGAAAAGTGGGTGTGAAAAACGCTGTGCTGTTGTGGTGGTGAACAGAAAATCAAATTACTTGTGAGTGTAATTATCTTTTCCTAGCACCTCCACACCAGCACTGACAGGAGGAATATCAGGAAAAAATAAAATGTAGCGACGGTCACTGATAAGACTTCAAAGGATGAGTCCTGATTTGACAACATACAAGTTGTGGCATTTTAAAAAAGGTCAATAGATTTGCTTGACATATCTGTGGATAAAGAAGCACACTCAGATCGGGAAGTGGCAATGGCCCTGGTGGAGTGGGCCTTTAGGCCCCTAGAAGGAGACTTGTCTCGATTTTCTGAGTTGATCAGATTTCTGAAGATTAGTCAGGACACATCTACGAACATCCAACATGTGGAATCCTTATTCTTTTTCTGAGAATGAAATGCCGCAGAAGGAAAGGAGACCTCCGACTGGCAATTACATTTTGAAACAACTTTAGGAAGGAAAAAAAAACAAAAAACGACGACATCCGAGAAGAATCCTATTTTCTATAACTCTTCTTGCAGTGGTTACAGACCATAATAAGGTAGTCTTATAGGCAAAGAATTCAAGAGGAATCTCTGCAATTGCCTCAAACTGGGAACTTAAGAAAGCGGAGAGCACCAACTTCAACCCCCTCAAAGCTATAAGTCCTCTTCCGGAAACAGATACCTGCACTTCAAGGTTCTTTGAATCGCATTTATTTTCTCTGGGTCCTTCCATTCTTTAGCGATTAGCTTTTTTACATTTTTATGTATGTACCAGAAATTATCTTTTGCTTCTCTCACCTAGACCTTGAAACATCTGGTCCTTGATGTCTAACCAAACACAATTCAATTGGAGGGGGAGGAGGGGACATACCAGGCCCGGGGGCTCTGCAGGGATCACAAACTTTTGAGATCACTAGAATCAGAAGGTAAAGACATGACCGCTAATACCAAATACTCTGTACTAGCACAGAATTCAGATTATACGCCAATACAGGGAAGAGGCGGGGCTTCCAATACTGACCTCCAATGAAAAACCTTCTCATCCCACATCAACGATGCAGCACACAACCAGGAGTACATCAAGGCAATTGGGTGGAAGGTGAGGGATTCCCTGGCCCCAGAGGGTATTCCCTAGTCTGCAATACACTGCGCGTGCAGCCAGATCCAGGTGCGGTCAACCATAACAGTGGGGACCGAAAGAGAGCCCGGGGCTGCCTATAAACACTTGTCTTACACCTAGAACAAAGAGGGTTATGCCACTGCCACCTGGATCCCTCATTCTCTGCACCAGCTCTCTCGCCCAAAAACCAGGACAGCCCACCGGACAAAGAGAGGACAGGATATGTTCCATAACATGGATCACTGCACGACGCCAGCAGGAATGGCTTCCACACATTCCAGAGGGACAGAAAACAATTGGAGCAGGTAAAGAGGAGTGGTCTTTTTATTTTATTTTTGTGTTTCTTTCTTCTGTTTACCACGCGGTAAAAATAACGTTAACTTTGCTCTGCAGGAGCACCAGTTTGGCGATACCAAATTTGTATTTTAGTACTTTTGCGCCATAAAAACATATTTTATAGAAAAAGTAATTTTTGTGTCTCCAAAATCCGAGTGCCATAACTTTTTTTGTTTTTCTGATGACGTAGCCATATGAGGGCTTATTTTAGCGGGACGAAATTTAGTTTTTATTGGATACATGGAAATTGATGGACTGATCTTTCAAAATTCTTTGTGGGGTATATATTAAAATATAAAAAAAAATCCGCCACCGTTTTCTTTTTTTACGCCATGCGATATAAATAATAAAGTTGACTTTAATATTTGTGGGTGTTAAGAGGAGACTTTTTATTAAAGTTTATTAAATCTAGTCACTTGATATAATACTTTTCAATACTTAGTGTCAGTTCAGTTATACTCTTTCACCCGATCTAACATCGGGCATGGAGAGGTGATCCTGCACGCTGGGCGGTTAGAGGTATTCGATATTATAGTTGTACCGTGTGTAAGCCCTGTTCACATTTGCGTTGGAGGCTCCATGAGGGGGCCTCTGTTGCGGATCCCGCAGGGATTACCGGAAACAATAGTGCCGCATGCTGCACTACTGTTTCCGGTAAAATCACGGACAACCCGACGGAATCCATTAGTCAATGAGTTCCGTCGGCAGTATCTGTTGTGCAATGGAACCGTTGCTTCCGTTATTTTCTTGCTCTGCTTCTCTGACGAAGCAGAACAGAACACACCGACGCAGGTTCAGCTGAACTAAGGGAATCAGCTCAGTTTCCACGTATAGAAAATACATAGAAGCTGTATCGGAAAAACTGAGCAAAACTTTTAATAAAAGTCAACTAATAAAATGTTTATAAGCCCCTACAATATTGATGCACACGTTAGACAAAATACAGGGTATGTCCCATCAGGATAGATGCCGAAACAGTTATTAGTGAGCGGTTATTAATGGGAGAAGCTTCAGGAAGCCAGATAGCCGTACGGAGTCTTTGATGTCCTAATGAGACAACCCTTTTAAACCAGGAGTGAATAGAATACAAAATCAAAAACCATAATAAAGTTAAACATTCTTCCCTTGGTGCCCAGCATAATCCTGTTATAATTGTGTAGTTACAAAATCTCTATTTACATTAATATCAGAATTTCCTGACGTTGGCTTTTTGCATTAATACTCCACCAACAGAAGCGACCAGCAACACAAAGCCTCACATTATGATACATAAAAATGCCAATACAGAGTTTTCTGGACTGTGATAAACCCAATCCATGAAAAAATAAGGCAATAGTGTAAACGGTTTACCATGCAGGCAATATGGACTAAACTGGCAAAATTTAAGGGACGGTCAATAAGAAAACAGTTTGTTAACCGTAGGTAGATCCTGTTCTGGAAATCCATGTTAGATCAATTATTAATAGTCCAAAATGTACCCTCCCCCTTTTAGTCTTATTTCCATCTAATTCTGGTAGTTCAGATCTTTCAAGATAGGAACAATAGAAAGTGGGAAGAAAATAGTTTTCTAGTGTAGAGATTTTGCAATCTTGCTTCACTCAATGATTCATAGGCACATGGCGGCAGAGTAAGGGTACATAAACATCTGCACACAACTGTAAGTTCTAGTTATTCGGTTCCCAAAAGCAGAAACACTGTTTACAAGGGCAGCTAGTGTTGTTTACCTAACCATGGATGAGGTATGTATATGTAGAGGGAGCTAATCTGCCCAAAATCTGCTAACCAAATTAATGAAAATTCATTACATACATTCTATATACAGTGGTGTGATAAAGTATTTTCCCCCTTCCAAATCTCTTCTATTTTTGCATTTGTCCCACTTGAATTGTTTAGATCATCAGACTACTTCTAATAATAGAAAAAGATAACCCAAGTAAAACACAAAATACTGTTTTTAAATGATGATTTCATGTAAAGGGGGATGTGTGTGGTGCACTTAAAGAGGCTCTGTCACCAGATTCTCAAATCCCTATCTCCTATTGCATGTGATCGGCGCTGCAATGTAGAGAACAGGAACGTTTTTTTTTTTGTTTTTTTTAAACGTTCATTTTTGGCCAAGTTATGAGCTATTTATATATATATATGCAAATGAGCTTTGAAATGGACAATTGAGCGTTTTTTTTTTCGTTATGTCCAACTGGGCGTGTATTGTGTTTTTAACTGGGCGTGTTTACGTGTATGACGCTGACCAATCAGTGACCAGTCAGTGTCATACACTCCTCTGCATTGATTTACACAGCAGCGATGTGCAGCCACATACACAGAGATTAACGTTAATCAAGTGTCCTGATAATGAATACACATGATCATCCAGCCTGGACGTCATGTGTATTCAGAATCCTGACACTTCTGACTTCTTTGAGATTTCCAGCAAGGGAAAAGAAATCTCGTTTACCTCCGTAATCTCGCGAGATTACGAGTGGCTTGCTGGAACCTCACAGAAAAGATTCAGAAGTGTCAGGATTGTGAATACACATGAAGTCCAGGCTGGAGGTCATGTGTATTCATTATCAGGACACTGCAGTAACGTTAATCTCTGTTTATGTGGCTGCACATCGCTGCTGTGTAAATGAATGGAGAGGAGTGTATGACGCGGGCTGGTCACTGATTGGTCAGCGTCATACACGTAAACACGCCCAGTTAAAAACACACGCCCAGTTGGACATAACGAAAAAAAAACGCCCAATTGTCCATTTCAAAGCTCATTTGCATATATATAAAAATGGCCATAACTTGGCCAAAAATGAACGGTTTAAAAAAAACAAAAAAAAACGTTACTGTTATCTACATTGCAGCGCCGGTCACATGCAATAGGAGATAGGGATTTGAGATTCTGGTGACAGAGCCTCTTTAAGTAGTTATTGAGTATTTAGAACATATACTTGGGGCGCCCCAGTATATTCATCCACCCCCTCGCCTTCCAGACGCTGATTGACACTTCTCTTCCTATGCGTTCTAAATACTCATAAATTTATTAACATTAATAAGTGACCGCAGGCGCTGACATTAACTTGTCCGTCACTACTTTATGCTGCCCTCAGACTAGGAAGCATAAATATCTGACAGATACTCTTTAACATGTTGCTTGCTCAGCTGTTTCCGTAACTCCCATAGACCTGAATAGAAAGAACCACGCATACGCGTGTTTCAACTCTCCATTCATTCTCCGCCTGGATGTTGTGGCAGCCTCACTAGATGGGATTGGGGGGGGGGGGGGGAACGTTGTTCTTCACATTAGATGCGTATCCCAGAGCTCTAGGACTTGCACATTTACGTCATATCCTGTGAATGTGGCATAAACGTTGGGAATACTCCTTTAACATCAAGGTGCGTAGCGCTGTCATTGGACATACTATTACGGTGCTGAGATTGCGGGAACACAAGCTGTGCGCACACGATCAGGTGCGACTTACTCTCTAACAGCAGAGATCTCGGTTATTTAACTCCTTCTATGATGCTGTACGCGTCACAGTGAATCCTCTGTGACGCAATCTCTGCCCATAGCTTGTATTCATTGTAGGACTCTAGGGCTCTCTGTCTATAGTCATTTGCTAGGGCATATTTATAAATGCCTAACCAACTGCCTGGGTATTTAACATACACAGCGTAATATACTGGCATATATGAATGTATATACTGACATATCTGTGTACACTAGTATATTACAATGTGAAAAAATAAAATTCCTTTATGGAAAAAAAAGAAATATATAAAAACATCTCGGGTTAAAGAAAAAAAAAAAGTTGTTTTTTTTAAACTAAATATGCTTGCTAAAATATTATTTGGAAGATACCAAAACAATATATACATATGAGGTATCCCGAGAACCCTAACAACTTGTTCAATAAATGTATAAATGCTATTTACCCCCTTTTCTATTGTCACATTCCAAGAGTCATAACTTTTTCTCCGTTATAATCCCCTGTAATGGGGAGTAATAACTACATATGATCACCTTTGAATACAGAGTTATGATATGGAACAGGTTAAATGTCAGATATGCAGGTATGGGCTAGTCGCATTCATGCCAGTCCTAATACCCAATGCCCAGAGCTGGCAACTAGCAGAACTGGATATGTTGTAATGAATTAAAGCTCGGAGTGCTCAGTATCACAATTATTAGGCATTTCAATACAACAGATAACTCTTGAAGTGGTTTTCCTGCTTTATTCGAATAAAGCTTAATCTTTGTATAATGATGAAAAGTTATCCAACTTTCTAATATTAAAATGCAAAGTATTCCTCAGCATTTTCAAGATCTATTTACTGTCTGAGAACAGGAACATTCTTCTTCACATCCCGAGGATGAGAACTTGTTCAGACCTTCTCGTCACAGAGGAGCGCAGATAAAGTTGTTTTAGTCCAGGCCGTTTGACTCTCAGAATTAACTGTAGACTGGATAGAATTGTAGTAAACTCCGCAGTGAGCAGGACTAGGTCTATACGGCTAAGTTCACATACGGTAGACGTGTATGGTCTTAAACTTTGTGCCAAAATCTGCATGTTTTACATGCGCATTTTTCATCAGATTTTGGCATGGATTTTACCATCTGCATTGCCAAGGGTAAAATTCACAGCAAAAATTTGCCACACATAAAACATGCCGTAGATTTGAAAATCCACATCATGCCGTAAAATGCACACCAATTCTGCCTAAAGTGCAAATGGTAATGTTTCCATTCACTGACAGCAATTAGAACTTTACAAAAATGGTGAGAAATTTAAACAAAGCATATTAGAAAGTTGCAGAAACAGGTTAACTTTTAGTTACATAAAACCTGAACCCCCTTTAAAAGTTACACATTATGATGAAATACGATGAACATTATATAGCAAACAACGAAAAACAACATACAATTACTACTATACATTAGTGGCCAGTAAAACGAGTGGCCCGCCAGTTGTCGTTGAACTATATCTCCCAGCATGCCTTGTCAGCCCTGTCATAAATGAACAAATGTAACTCCGAAATGATTCATTCTGACTGATGGAAATCAGTCCGATCGGATGGAACATTTTCTTTGTTGTTGTTGTTGTCAATGTATTTACTTAGTGTTTATTCAACAACCATCTGATGTAAAATCATAGGGTCCAGTCACACGCGGCAGAAATTTCTATGCCTGAAAATCAGTTCCATTCATCTGAATGTAACTTTTAGGAATCCAAACACCTGCTGCCGAAACGACCACATTCAGATGAATGGAGCTGATGTTTATTTGCAGAAATTTCTGCATCTAAATCTGCCGTGTGTGAATCCACCCTAACAATTACTTTCCATCACAGCAAAACCTA
Source organism: Rhinoderma darwinii (assembly GCF_050947455.1). Taxonomy (NCBI): domain Eukaryota; kingdom Metazoa; phylum Chordata; class Amphibia; order Anura; family Rhinodermatidae; genus Rhinoderma; species Rhinoderma darwinii. The sequence goes on from NC_134688.1 coordinate 92,276,546, forward strand.
GCGACATATCTGATAATTCCCGAGAATATGGCGCAGTCATGCCAGGTTGGATCACCTTTTCGTGAAAAAAAAAAAAGGCTGAATAAATTGTGCAGCGTGCAACTTGTAAACATACCGCCTATTGTCAGACAAGTCGCAACGGTCAGAAAAAGGGGTTGCGGGGGGTTTGATCAATCCAGAGTACGTAGCACCATTCGTATGTAGTTTATGTATACGGAACGCATTGATGACCCTCTAATAATAAACAATTTGGAAACTGAAAAACACTGACCAATGGGACAAAATCTTCTGACATAATTTATCAATAACAATAGTTGTCATTGGTCGGATCAGCATTAGTCACGTATACGAGTGTCCCATTCAGTCTGTAGAACAGGCGCCTATACAGAAAAGCTGCCGCCACCGACTATCTTCTGACAAAAAAGTGGTCTACAATATAAAACATTTTGCAACATTTTCAATTAAACAAAAGTGTTCAACCGGTTTATTCACACCTTGCGGTTTTGTCAGTCAAGGTGTGAATCCATCCTAAATTGTGGTGATCTGGTAGACATTTGTATGGATTTGTCTCACGACAACAAGCGGAGGAAGCACATGGTTGAATGAGAGGATATAGGAATATTTCCCCAGAATGGATATGCATGTGTGAACAGGGGGTGACAGGAGCACATTGTGATATGGAAGACACGGAGCATGAACATATACAACTACTCCCATCAGACACAACACTAGTTACACCCACAGCGAGCACACAAAACACCGCAGTACATGGACTTTCCTCAGTCACCATATTCACACAGTCCTCGTAGGAAGAAGTGAATGGGACGCGTTTATGAGCAACTACAGTGCAAGTCCCGGGCAGAGAGAGGCTGCGGTCAGTCAGTCCCCTGCTTGTCACCGCTGTCACACACAAGTTCGCGTGTTACCTTGTAGCTGGACGGCCGGGTCTGTAGCTCTCGTCTGAACACGCAGCTTCCAGTCAGAGGAACTCGGGGAAAAAAACACAGTAAAGGACGTGACAAGTTTCCCCGGGCGGGCGGAGAGAGGGGAATGTCCCGGCAGTGGGAGGAGAGGAGAACAGCTGACGAGCGGGTACGTCCTTCCTGCGTCACTGCCCCATTCACCGACTACACCGTCACCAGCACAGGGGGCGGGGTCTGGACGTATTAACCCTTTCTTTCAATCATTGTTCAAGGTCTTAGAAAGTACATGCAGTATGTTACTATAGTAGATGTTACTGCCACAGATGACACACCGGGGGCACTGTCATGCTGAAGTTGGTCTCCGATCCGTCCAGAGGTGCACTGAGAATAGAGTTGAAAGCATCCTGGAAACAGGACCAGTGGGCATTAAAGTGGGCAATGTCTGTAGTGAAGAGTTAAATGTCTTTGGGCCACTACAGACACATGTACAACAATGGCATTCATCAACTTCACGTGAGTCCAGCCGGGCATCAAATTGGGCAGATGGACGCTTTTAAGGCTGGGTTCACACGTGGCGGAATTTCACTTGAATTCCGCTGCGGACACTCCGCAGCGTTAATCCGCAGCGGAGCCGTTTCTCCATTGACTTCCACTTCTATTTAGAAGTGTTCGTTTAGACGATGCGTAAAATTCCGCTGCGGAGCATAGGCTGCAGAGCGGAATTTGGTGTCCGCAGCATGCTCTGTCTGTTGCGGACCAGTGGCGGACTGGTTGCGGACTCATGGCGGAATTTCTCTATTGACTTCAATGGAGATTCTAAATTCCGCAATGAAGTCCGCAGCTGTCATGCACATGTTATGTGTGCTGCGGATGCGTCTTGCTTTTTTGACATGACATTTCTTCATTCTGGCTGGACCTATGTATTTCTAGGTCTACAGCCAGACTGAGGAAGTCAATGGGGCTCCCGTAATTACGGGAGCGTTGCTAGGAGACGTCAGTAAATAGTTACTGTCCAGGGTGCTGAAAGAGTTAAGCGATCGTCAGTAACTGTTTCTGCACCCTGGACAGTGACTACCGATCCCAATATACAGCAACCTGTCAAAAAAATAGAAGTTCATACTTACTGAGAACTCCCTGCTTCTGTCTCCAGTCCGGCTTCCCAGGATGACGTTTCAGTCTAAGTGACGGCTGCAGCCAATCACAGGCTGCAGCGGTCACATGGACTGCCGCGTCATCCAGGGAGGTCGGGCTGGATGCCGAAAGAGGGACGCGTCACCAAGACAACGGCCGGTAAGTATGAAATTCTTTTACTTTCACTAGGGAAAGTGCTGTCCCTTCTCTCTATCCTGCACTGATAGAGAGAAGGGAAGCACTTTTCCCGCAGTCCGCAGCAGCTAGTCCGCATCAATTTACTGCACATTTTGGGCAGATCCGCTGCAGAATCTGCAACGCAGATTCTGTGCGGCATTGATGCGGACAGTTGCGGAGGAAAACCGCCACGTGGGGGCATGCCCTTACTCATTTGAAATAGTTGTGCTTCAAAGGGTTAAATGACTTTTGGTTGGTCTCTGCTTACACATAGATAGGGATGCCTGCGTCAAATTCCTTTGTTTTTAGTCTGGCACAAAGTGGTTCTAGATTGACATCAACATGGGCACACCCAGCTATTTTTTTTTATTGATTTGAATAAGTAACTGAGGTTTTCAAGGGGTTAAATGAGTTGGGGTCACTGATTGTACACGGCAGGCACACAGATAGGAATGCCCGCATCAAATTCAATTATGTCCAGCCTGGCCCTAAGTGGTTCTAGGTATAAAACTGGCATTACAATGGGCACCTGGCTACTTTGTACTGATTTGGGTAAGTAATGGGTATTTTCAAAATTGTCTGATACTAATGTAATAATACTGATGTCTGCTTAGTAGTGACAGGCACCTACAGGTCAGCCTGCTCGGGACATTTTACATTTCATTTTAACCCCTTCCTTCCCACATTATCAGGTGCATGTACGTTGCGGAGAAGTGGCACATTGCTATTGCTGAAGCCAGCCGTGGTCGAATGCCTGTGATTGACAGCCACTCTAGTTTGGCAATTGCCACCATCAAAGATTACTCCAATGACAGCCGTTTAACTCCTTCAGCACCGAGATAAGTAGCCATTGCAGTGCTGTGAAAGGGAGGGGGCTCCCCTTGCATACCGATCACCACCCCCACATTCCATTTGCCAGTTCTTGCGATTGTACACTGGCAGATTTGGACCCGCAGGTCTATCCAGTGATGATGTCTTTTTTGTTGTTGTTTTTTTTCTTGTTTTAGGGTGAAGCCATACGTATGAAGCCATGGTTCATAAAAATAAATTCCAAATAAAAGTATTGTCAAGCGGACTGTGCAGGCCTTATGTACACGAGCATATTATGGCTTCACTGCTTCACTGCTCTGTACCTCTGATGTCATAAGTAGGAAAACAGAGATTCTCTATGGGCACAATGCAGCGCCACATTGAGTGCCTGTGTCTCTGTTGCTCAGAGCCGCAGGGCTTCAGTGTGCCTCTGTATAGTCTCATTCTTCGTAGTCCATAAAACATGGATTTGGACTCCTTGTGGAGCGATTTCAGGGGTTTGTTAACTTGGATATGGTTTACTAAAGTCTGTCTAGAATTTAGTATTTCCTTTAATTATAGATATAAACAGAAGTCCACATTGTATAAGGCTCTACGGTAGCAGAGTCGCCTGTGCCTCTATACTACAGAATGTGCCACCAGGTGGTGTTCTGTCAGGCACCCCATATCACAGATATTCTCCCCTAAAAGCAATTTGTACGGAATCTAACAGAAAAAAAATCTCTGTAAGCCTCCATATGCAATCGGCGTCACATACTAGGGGACAGGAGGGCCTCATGCACCTCTATGCGTTCCCTTGAAGACCCCAATACAACATGAAGCCGTATTACAGCCATGTGCATCAGGCTTTATTCTTCACCAGCGGTCAGGGGGGACAGAATGAAGAAAGCTTTAGCAGAATACATCAGCAATAGAAATCACAGATATTTTCACATCATATTACAGTTGTTTCATATTAAGGGCATGTTCAGACGTGGCGGAATTCCGCTGCGGACAGTCCGCAGTGGAAATCCTTTGCAGACAGTTTGTCCATTGGTTTCCACACCTTTTTAGTTATCTTCGTGCAGACGTTGCGGAAAACTCTGCTGCGGACTATAGGCTGCAGTGCAGAATTTTCCCTCCGCAGCATGCACTGTCTGTTGCGGAGAAGAAGCGGAATTTCACGGTGTGTTCGCTGTGTTTTCTGCAACATCTGAATTACCCGTCAAATATGCAAATGTTGGTGCAGATTCGTTGCGTAATTGCCCCAAATCTGCACCAACATTTGCAGCGGAAAAATTCCGCCACGTCTGAACGTGCCCTTAGGCTTGTACTTCAAAATTAAAAATATTATTTTTGTAAATGGTCAATTGGCTTCACCAGACCCCCAGGTTCATAGTGCGAAAAAGGGTTTAGTAGAGTCTTCACTTTACAAACCTTTTTTAAAAAAAAACTGCTACAAAAGCAGGACTGGTGTCAGCACCCGCCACAGCTGAACAGATGTCTGGGGCCGCTGCCCCCTTGATACAGGTGCTCTCCAAACCACTTGTCAAGCAATGGGAATACAAAATTCAATGAATATCTGCCAACCACTATTGTCCTGAAAAAATCAGTCAGCAGAGGAGGCAGTCACAGTACTAAACTACAGCAGCATATAGGTCTAAATCAGGGGTCTCAAACTCGGCCGGGTAAATGGGCCGCACATTGAAAAAATGTTCAGTTGACGGACCGCATTACTTTCAAATTTGATAGAATCCAAAATTATTGTTAATCAATTAGTTATTTGAACTACTACAATACTACATTACTATAATACTACATTACTATAACAATACTACATTACTATAATAATACATTACTATAACAATACTACATTACTATAATAATACATTACTATAACAATACTACATTGCTATAATAATACTACATTACTATAATAATACTACTACATTACTATAATACTACATTACTATAACAATACTACATTACTATAATACTACATTACTATAATACTACATTACTATAATAATAATACTACATTACTATAATACTACATTACTATAATACTATATTACTATAATAATAATAATACTACATTACTATAATAACACTACTATATTACTATAATACTACATTACTATAACAATACCACATTACTATAATACTACATTACTATAACAATACTACATTACTATAATAATACTACATTACTATAACAATACTATATTACTATAATAATACTACATTACTATAATAACAATACTACATTACTATAACAATACTACATTACTATAATAATACTACATTACTATAACAATACTATATTACTATAATAATACTACATTACTATAATAACAATACTACATTACTATAACAATACTACATTACTATAATAACACTACTACATTACTATAATAATACTACAGTACTATAATAATACTACATTAATATAATACTACATTACAATGACAATACTATTTCACTATAATACTACATTACTATGACAATACTACATTACTATAACAATACTACATTACTATAACTACTACTACATTACTATAATGATACTACATTACTATAATAACAATACTACATTACTATAATAATAATACTACATAATATAATAACAATACTACATTACTATAACAATACTATATTACTATAATAATACTACATTACTATAACAATACTACATTACTATAACTACTACTACATTACAATAATAATAATACTACATTAGTATAACAACAGTACTACATTACTCTAACAATACTACATTACTATAAAAATACTACATTACTATAATACCACATTGCTATAACAATACTACATTACTGTAACAATACTACATTACTATAACAATACTACATTACTATATTAACACTACTACATTACTATAATAATACCACATTACTATAATAACAATACTACATTACTATAATACTACATTACAATGACAATACTATATCACTATTATACTACATTACTATAACTACTACTACATTACTATAATAATACTACATTACTATAATAACAATACTACATTACTATAATAATACTACATTACTATAATAATAATACTACATAATATAATAACAATACTACATTACTATAACAATACTATATTACTATAATAATACTACACTACTATAACAATACTATATTACTATAATAATACTACATTACTATAACAATACTACATTACTATAACTACTACTACATTACTATAATAATAATACTACATTAGTATAACAACAATACTACATTACTCTAACAATACTACATTACTATAAAAATACTACATAACTATTAGGCTGGGTTCACACGACCTATTTTCAGGCGTAAACGAGGCATATTATGCCTCGATTTACGCCTGAAAATACGGCTCCAATACGTCGGCAAACATCTGCCCATTCATTTGAATGGGTTTGCCGACGTACTGTGCCGACGACCTGTAATTTACGCGTCGTCGTTTGACAGCTGTCAAACGGCCGTCAAAGACGCCTCGCAAAATGCGAGTACGAGCAATTACGTCTGAAATTACGGAGCTGTTTTCTCCTGAAAACAGCTCCGTAATTTCAGCCGTAATGGTCGTTATCGTGTGCACATACCCTTATACTACATTACTATAGCAATACTACATTACTATAATACTACATTACTATGACAATATTGCATTACCATAATAAGACTACATTACTATAATAATACTACATTACTATAATACTATATTACTGTAACAAAACTACATTACTATGACAATATTACATTACTATAATACTACATTACTATAACAATACTACATTGCTATAATACTACATTACTATAATAATACTACATTACTATAATACTACATTACTATAATAATACTACATTACTATAAAAATACTACATTACTATAACAATATTACACTACTATAACAATGCTACATTACTATAATAATACTACACTACTATAACAATACTACATTACTATAACAATACTACTTTACTATAATAATACTACATTACTATAATAATACTACATTACTATTACAATACTACATTACTATAATACTACATTACTATAACAATATTACATTACTATAATAATACATTACTATCACAATACTACACTACTATAATAACAATACTACATTACTATAATACTACATTACTATAATAATACTACATTGCTATAACAATACTACAGTACTATAATACTACATTACTATAACAATACTACATTACTATAATAATACTACATTACTATAACAATATTACATTAGTATAATAATACTACATTACTATAATAATACTACATCACTATAAGGATGGGTTCACACAACCTATTTTCAGACGTAAACGAGGCGTATTATGCCTCGTTTTACGTCTGAAAATACTGCTACAATACGTCGGCAAACATCTGCCCATTCATTTGAATGGGTTTGCCGACGTACTGTGCCGACGACCTGTCATTTACGTGTCGTCGTTTGACAGCTGTCAAACGACGACGCGTAAATTGACTGCCTCGGCAAAGAAGTGCAGGACACTTCTTTGCAACGTAATTTGAGCCGTTCTTCATTGAAGTCAATGAAGGGCAGCTCAAGATTACGGGCGTCAAAGACGCCTCGCATAATGCGAGGAGGAGCTTTTACGTCTGAAACGACGCAGCTGTTTTCTCCTGAAAACAGTCTGCCTTTTCAGACGTAAAAGCCAGTTCTCATGTGCACATACCCTTACAATACTATATTACTATAATACTACATTACTATAATAATACTACATTACTATAACAATACTAAATTACAGTTTCCAGTTTAAAGAGGCTCTGTCACCAGATTAAATATGCCCTATCCTACATCATTTTATCGGCAGTGTTTTTTATTTTGAGAAACAATCTTTTTTCAGCAAGTTATGACCTTTATTACATTTATGCAAATTCGTTTCTTAATGCCCAACTGGGCATTTTTTAACTTTTAACCAAGTGGGCGTATTACAAAGAAGTGTATGATGCTGACCAATCAGCATTAAAAAAAACTTCTCTCCATTACACCGAAGCTTGTTTCACTAAACAGCGTGATCTCGTGTGATGTCACTACTGCCCACAGGTCCTTCATCTCTACGGAGTTCTATATGCTTACCTGCACTGTGTGATGCTGCCTCCTCCGCTGCTGCTGCTGCAGACCCGACGACTGTAACTTCTCATACGCCTGGAGACGGTCTTCAGATGCAGGGATGAAGGACCTGTGGGCGGAAGTGGTGTCACAGCGTGGTCTCGTGAGATCATGCTGTTCAGTGAAACAAGCTTGGGTGTAATGAAGAGAAGTGTATGATACTGATTGGTCAGCGTCATACACTTCTTTGTAATACGCCCACTTGGTTAAAAGTTAAAAAACGCCCACTTGGGCATTAAGAAAAGAATTTGCATAAATGTAATAAAGGTCATAACTTGCTGAAAATATTGCTTTCAATATAAAAAACACTGCTGTTAACTACATTCCAGCGCCGATAAAATGATGTAGGAGATAGGGCATTTTTAATCTGGTGACAGAGCCTCTTTAAAGAGGCTCTGTCACCAGATTATAACTTGACTATCTTCTACATAATCTGATCGGCGCTGTAATGTAGATAACAGCAGTGGTTTTTATTTTGAAAAACAATCATTTTTGAGCAAGTTATGAGCTAGTTTAGATTTATGCTAATGAGTTTCTCAATGGACAACTGGGTGTGTTTTTACTTTTTACCAACTGGGTGTTGTACAGAGGAGTGTATGAGGCTGACCAATCAGTGATCAATCAGTGTCCTGCACTTCTCATTGTTCCAGCCCAGCTTCTTCCACTGCACAATCACATGGTGCTGTGGATCATGCTGGGCTGGAACAATGAGAAGTGTAGGAGTGTTAGGGACTCGCAAGTCTGGGGATCCTTGTCGTGGATTGCGAGCTTGCGTCCTTTTGGCCAAAATGATTACTAATACCCCAGGTATTTTTCATTACTACATATATTCGCTTCTCTTGGACACAGCCGGGTCTTTGATGCTGGGAGAGCATGGTGTGTTGTTGTTTGGCATAGCAAGCAGGGTAGCCCGCTCTATGAACTATCAAGGCGTCACAAATAGGCTTCTACCTGGCTATACACGTTGTGCCTCATGACGTACACACTATCCCTCCATGTTTCACACACTTGCACCCCATTATCCATTTATTTCTATTGAGGCACTTCACTCATTACTGCCCTCTATATTTCACTCATAGTATTACACTTGCACACACACTATTCAATTATTATTTCTTACTACACATCCCATGCACCACGCACACCACTCCCCTCAAGACCAGTGGGAGTGGCTATTATTATTTAAAGCACCTGCTCATTCCTTCATCAGCGTTTCTGACCTGGCTGTGTCCATTTGTAAGTATGGCCTTTTTCTGTGTTTTTGTATATGTCCCCTTGTTTTTATCGGTTCTGTTTGTACATCAGGAACATTCTGTTCCATTTAAGGAGTTAGGGACTCGCAAGTCTGGGGATCCTTGTCGTGGATTGCAAGCTTGCGTCCTTTTGGCCAAAATGATTACTAATACCCCAGGTATTTTTCATTACTACATATATTCGCTTCTCTTGGACACAGCCAGGTCTTTGATGCTGGGAGAGCATGGTGTGTTGTTGTTCGGCATAGCAAGCAGGGTAGCCCGCTCTATGAACTATCAAGGCGTCACAAATAGGCTTCTACCTGGCTATACACGTTGTGCCTCATGACGTACACACTATCCCTCCATGTTTCACACACTTGCACCCCATTATCCATTTATTTCTATTGAGGCACTTCACTCAATACTGCCCTCTATATTTCACTCATAGTATTACACTTGCACACACACTATTCAATTATTATTTCTTACTACACATCCCATGCACCACACACACCACTCCCCTCAAGACCAGTGGGAGTGGCTATTATTATTTAAAGCACCTGCTCATTCCTTCATCAGCGTTTCTGACCTGGCTGTGTCCATTTGTAAGTATGGCCTTTTTCTGTGAATACATTACTATTACAGTATATCATGCAAGCGATCGCTGGTTTAAGTCCACCTTTGGGGAAAAAAGCTAAATATCTGACACACAACCAATGCATTCGGAAAGTCTTCAGACCCTTTCAATTTTTCGCATTTTGTTATGTTAAGGCCTTATGCTAAAATGAAAAAATTAGAAATCAAGTTTTTCCCCTTCATTCTGCGCTCAATATCCCATAATGACAAAGTCGAAACAGAATGTTAGTCATCTTTGCTAATTTGAATGAGAGAAATGAAAATGCGGCACTCACCCGTTTGCAAATCTTTTTAACTTTATTGTGTCACCTTGGCGAGGGTAAAAGCATTACAGGTCAGAAGAAGCGCGATCTCCAGCGCGAAACAGGCTGTAACCTACAACTAGCTGTCCTCCCTGTAATGCTTTTACCCTCGCCAAGGTGACACAATAAAGTTAAAAAGATTTGCAAACGGGTGAGTGCCGCTTTTTCATTTCTCTCATTCATATTATACTACAAGACTGTCTGTTTTTATGCTGAGCACCGCCCGAAGTTTGCTTAAATGAGAAAACCCTGACTCCACTTGCATCTATCTGTCTGTTCCATGCTGTGAAGATTGAGAGTGGTGCCGACTTCCCTCTACTGTGCTTGATCTTTGCTAATTTATTGAAAAGAAAACCAATAAATAGAAAGACCCTGAATATAATGTGCGTGTAACCTATTTAGAGAAAACCAAAGAGAACACAACACGACCTTGAGCATGCAATAAAAAGGAATATTTTAATGAGTAAACATTTAAAATATACAAACATATATGGATGAAATAAAATCACAAATGCAACCTATACATTAGGACAGAGAAAGAAAAATTGAGGTGGGAGTTGCAGAAGCATAAATTGTGTCAAGGTCCTACAGGCTGAGAGCAAGGAATAAATATCAACAAACAATAAAACATAGTGCAACGAGGTATTGAAAATCTCACAGTGGAGGCAGACATTGATTAGCTTCATATAGAATGGTAGTCACATAGAAAACATAGCCACAATGTGTTACTATAGTAAGAACATAATGACAATGCCTGGAGATACAAACAGGTGAAAATTGGTGAACAATGCCCAGGTAGGACCAGTCCCACACCACCGCCACGCTCCCGACACGCGTTTCGCCGTAGCTTTGTCAGTGAATGGAGTCAAAACTAAAGAGACTCCCTTTTTTTGCCACATGACCATGCGACCTGATCTTTATCGGCATTACATCCAGACACCTGTGTTGAAGGGTGCCTCCACTGTGAGATTTTCAATACCTTGTTGCACTATGTTTTATTATTTCTTGATATTTATTCCTTGCTCTTAGCCTGTAGGTGCTAGTGGTGAGTTTTGAAACCTTCCACCAAAGGTAAATTGTAATTTTGTACTCTACTTAACCCTTTCAAGACCGAGCTAATTTTGACCTTCATGACCAGCCCCATTTTCTCAAATCTGACGTGTCAATTTATGTGTTAATAACTCTGGAATGCTTTTGCCTATCCAAGCGATTCTGAGATTGTTTTCTCGTGACATATTGTACTTTATGTTAGTGGAAAAATTTGATCAATAAATTCATTGCTTATTTGTGAAAAACACCAAAATTTAGAGAAAATTTGCAAAAATTATGATTTTTCTCATTTTAAATGTATCTGCTTGTAAAACAGATAGTAATTCCACACAAAATAGTTACTATTTTACATATTCCATATGTTTACTTTATATTTGCATTGTTTTTTTGAACATTATTTTATTTTTCTAGGACGTTACACGGCTTAGAACTTTAGCAGCAATTTCTCACATTTTCAAGAAAATTTCAAAAGGCTATTTTTACAGGGGCCAGTTCAGTTCTGAAGTGGCTTTGAGGGCCTTATGTACTAGATAGATCCCATAAATCACCCCATATTAAAAACTGCACACCTCAAAGTATTCAAAACAGCATTCAGAAAGTTTCTTAACCCTTTAGGCGCTTCACAGAAATTAAAGCAAAGTACAGGTGAAATTTACAAATTTTATTTTTTTTGCTGAAATTCATTTGTAATAAAAAAAATTCTGTAACACAGAAGGTTTTACCCGAGAAATGCAACTCAATATTTATTGCCCAGATTCTGCAGTTTTTAGAAATATCCCACATGTGGCCCTAGTGCGCTAATTTACTGAAACACCGGCCTCAGAAGCAAAGGAGCACCTAGTGGATTTTGGGGCCTCCTTTTTTTAGAATATATTTTAGGCACCATGTCAGGTTTGAAGAGGTCTTGTGATGCCAAAACAGTGGAAATCCCCCAAAAGTGAGACGGTTTTGGAAACTACACACCTCAAGGAATTTATCTAGGGGTACAGTTAGCATCTTGACCCCACAGGTCTTTTGCTATATTTATTGGAGTATGTCTGTGAAAGTGAAAATCTACTTTTTTTCTGAAAAAATATTAAAAAAAATAATATTTGCAAGGAATAAAGATTAAAAAGCACCCCAAAACTTGTAAAGCTACTTCTCCCGATTACGCCAATACCCCATATGTGGTACTAAACAGCTGTTTGGACCCACGGCAGAGCTCAGAAGGGAAGGAGCGCCATTTGGATTTTGAAGCGCAGATTTTGCTGGATTGTTTTTCAGTGCCATGTCGCGTTTGCAATGCCCTGGAGGGAGAAAAACAGTGGAATCCCCCCCGTGAAAATTAAAAAAAATTCTGAAAAAAACATAGAAATGTTTAATTTTTGAATGAATAAGGTAGAAAAATCACCCCAAAATTTGTAAAGCAATTTGTCCTGATTTCAGCAATACACCATATGTGGTAGTAAACTGCTGTTTGGACACACGGCAGGACTCAGAAGGGAAGGAACAATATTTGGCTTTTGGAGCTCAAATTTAGCTGGAATGGTTTTCGGGTGTCATGTCGCATATGCAAAGCCCCTGAGGTACCAAAACAGTGGAAACCTCCCAAAAGTCCCTTTAGGGGACTGGAACGAGCGATCATTAGGTCGCTGGTACAATATACTGCAGTACTAATGTATTGCAGTATAATGTCATTTTACAGGCTCCTGTAACAGCGCGATCGCTGTTCCTGTCCGTTAGTCCCGGGTGTCAGCTGTAATACACAGCTGACAGCTGCAGAATATGGAGCGGGCGCAGCGCGTGAGCCCGCTCCATATATAACCCCTCGCACCACGACATGCTATTAAGTCGTGGTGCGCGAAGGCGTTAATGCACAGCGGATGGTGCAAATTGATGTGCCATTTTAATGCACAATACGTTGTGCCCAGTTTGTGCCACTGAAGACAAATACCTCATACAATGTTGAGCGGGTTCTCCCGGATATAAAATATCATATATGTGGACGTAAGCTGGTGCTTGGGCACGCTGTGGGGCTCAGAAGGGAGGGAACGCCATTTGGCTTTTGGAGCGCAGATTTTGCTTGGTAACTGTTCTGTTTGGGGTTTTGCTGGTATTTCAATTTATAATGTGGGGGCATATGTAACCTGTGCGGAGAACATCAGGACATAATAAGAGGGTATAATAATGGGGTACATAAATAATAATCCGCAGATATGTGGCCGGTGTCGCACTGATAAATGGTCGCCCGATCTCATCTGCTTTTGGAACTCTGCACATTTTGCATCGCCATATTCTGAGAGCCAGAACTTCTTTATTTTTTCTCCAACGGAGCCGTGCGAGGACTTATTTGTTGCGGGACAATCTGTACTTTTCATTGGTACCATTTTAGGGTACATGTGATTTTTTTTAATCACTTTTTATTAGATTTTTTTGGCAAGCAAATTGACAAAGAAACATAAATTCTGACAATGTTTTTTGTATTTTTTTTTTTTTACAGTGTTCACCGTGCGGTATAAATGACATTTTACTTTATTCTGCGGGTCGGTACGATTACGGCGATACCATATGTATATAGGTTTTTTATGTTTTGTGGCGATTGCGCAATAAAATCACTTTTCTATAAAATTATTTATTTTTTGTGTCACCATATTCTGAGAGCCATAATTTTTTATTTTTCCGTCAAAAAAGCGGTGTAAGGGCTTGTTTTTTGCGGGACGGGTTGTAGTTTTTATTGGTATTATTTTGGGGTACATGCGACTTTTTGATCACTTTTTATTCTATATTTTGGGAGGGTTGATGACCAAAAAATTGTGATTCTGACATTGTTTTTTTAATTATTTTTTTTGCGGTGTTCACCGTGCGGGAAAAATAATATTATAGTTTTATAGTTTGGGTCGTTATGAACGCGGTGATACCAAATATGTGTACTTTTTTTAACAAAGACTTATTATAGGAAAAAAAGCATTTTTTGTTTTTGTAACTTTTCTAACTTGTTTTTACACTTTTATAAAACATTTTTATTACTTTATTTTTTACTTTTTACTTTTTACTTGAAGACTGGCAGCACTGATCGCTGCTATAATACATTACACTACCTACTAGGTAGTGTAACGTATTATAAACTGTCAGTGTGACGCTGAGAGTCACACTGACAGGAAGCTTATGAGGACCTGCCTCCGGCTGGTTCTCATAGGCTGCCTTGCATGGCAGACCCGGGGGCCGTTGTATGTCCCCCGGTTCTGCCTTATAACCGACTGCAGCACCCGCAATCGGTCCCCGGGAAAGTTTGTTGTAGCAACAAACTTTCCAGTTTGTTATAGCAACAAACTTTCCAGTTCGTTGCTACAACACACTTTCCCTGCGATCACATGACCGGGACCTGAACTAATCAGGTCCCGATCATATCTCCGGGACCAGAGGCAGGTGATAATAGCGCGATCCGGGTGTCAGCGCTACTCTGAGACACCCGGATCGTGCTTTTAACACCCACCGTGAATTCACCTCGGCACTGCACAGAGCCCAGCAAGTGCCAACGTGAATATACAGTGGGCGGTCGGGAAGCGGTTAAACCCTTCCCTCTTTGGCCACTTTTGACCTTCCTGACAGAGCCTCATTTTTCAAATCTGACATGTTTCACTTTATGTGGTAATAACTCCGGAATGCTTTTACCTATCTAAGCGATTCTGAGATTTTTTTCTCGTGACACATTGGACTTTATGTTACTGCCAAAATTTGCCCGATACATTTAGTATTTAATTGTGAAAAACACCAAAATGTAGCGAAAAATTAGCATTTTTCTCAATTTAAATGTATCTGCTTGTAAGACAAGCAGTTATACCATCCAAAAATGTTGCTAATTAACATCACCCATATGTCTACTTTAGTTTAGCATCGTTTTTTGAACATTATTTTATTTTTCTAGGACGTTACAAGGCTTAGAACTTTAGCAGCAATTTCTCACATTTTCAAGAAAATTTCAAAATGCTATTTTTACAGGGGCCAGTTCAGTTGTGAAGTGGCTTTGAGGTCCTTAGATATTAGAAACCCCCAAAAAGTCACCCCATTTTAAAAACTGCACCCCTCAAAGTATTCAAAACAGCATTTAGAAAGTTTCTTAACCCTTTAGACATTGCGCAGGAATTAAGGCAAAGTAGAGGTGAAATTTACAAAGTTCATTATTTTTTTCCAGAAGTTCATTTTCAATCCATTTTTTTTGTACCACAGAAGGTTTTACCAGAGAAATGCAACTCAATATTTATTGCCCAGGTTCTTCAGTTTTAGGAACTGTCCCACATGTGGCCCTAGTGTGCTACTCGACTGAAGCACTGGCCTCCGAAGCAAAAGTAGCACCTAGTGGATTTTGGGCATCCTTTTTATTAGAATATATTTTAGGCACCATGTCAGCTTTGAAGAGGTCTTGTGGAACTAAAACAGTGGAAAACCCCCAAAAGTAACCCCATTTGGGAAACTACACCCCTCGAGGAATTTATTTAGGGGTGTAGCAAGCATTTTGACGCCACAGGTTTTATACAGAAATTTTTGGAAGTAGGCTGTGAAAATGAAAATCTACATTTTTTTCAAATAAAATGTAGGTTTAGCTTATTTTTTTCATTTCCAAAAGAACTAAAGGAGAGAAAATACCATAAAATTTGTAAAGCAATTTCTCCCGAGTAAAACAATACCCCACATGTGGTCATAAACATCTGTTTGGACACACGGTATGGCTCAGAATGGAAGGAGCACCATTTGGATTTTGGAATGGTTTCTGGGCACCATGTCACATTTGCTGAGCCCCTGTAGTACTAGTACAGTGGAAACACCCCAAAAGTGACTCCATTTGGGAAACTGCACCCCCTGAGGAATCCTGTAGGGGTATAGTGAAAATTTTGATCCCAAAGGTTTTTTGCTGAATTAATTAGAATTAAGCCATGAAAATGAAAAAAATTATTTTTTTCCAACAAGATGTAGTTTTAGATCAACATTTTTCATTTTTACAAGGAATAAAGAAGAAAAAGCACGTAAACATTTGTAAAGAAATTTCTCCCGAGTACGGTAACACCCCATATGTGGTTATAATCAGCTGTTTACATATATGGGAGCATTCAGAAGAAAAAGAGCGGTATTTATCTTTTGGAGCGTAGATTTTGTTGGAATGGTTTGCGGACAGCATGTTGCATTTGCAAAACCCCTGATGTACCAAACAAAAGTGACCCCGTTTTAGAAACTATACCCCTAAAGGCATTTATCAAGGGGTGTAGTGAGAATTTAGACTCCACAGGTGTTTTTCAGAAATGAATACGCAGTGGATGGTGCAAAGTGAAAATTGCAATTTTTCCACTGATCTGCCTATTCACCGCACAATATGTTGTGCCCCTAGAGAATCTTACACCATAAATTGTTAAGCGGGTTCTCCCGGGTATGGTAATGCCTTACTTGTGGCCATAAATTGCTGTTTGGGCACACTGTAGGGCTAAGAAGGGAAAGACCGCCATTTTGAGCATGGATTTTGCTTGGTAGTAGTTCTGTTTGGGGTATTGCTGGTATTTCAGTTTATAATGTGGGGGCATATGTAATCTGTGCGGAGTACATCAGGGTATATGTAATCTGTGCGGAGTACATCAGGGCATAATAAGAGGGTATAATAATGGGGTAAATAATACAATTATCCATAGATGTGTGTTACGCTGTGAAGCGATCCGTTATGCGCAGGCCGGTGTCACACTGATAAACGGTTTTCTTTCTTATCCCCCTTTTGTAACGCTCTGCACCGTTTGGGGACTTTTGCTGGGAAAGTTTTGCGCTGGTATAATACGGGCACCCTCGCTTCCAGCGGATGTGCTATGTCCCTTCCCTTTTCTAGTTGTTCCTAAATACTAGGGCCCTGAAACTGAAGGAATGTTCCCCTCCGGCCTGCACATTGAGATGTTTTTCATCACAGCATTACTAGTGCCATTACTTTTTTATTTTTCAGTTGATTGAGCAGTGTGCGGGCTTGTTTTTTGCGAGACGGGCTGTAGATTTTATTGGTACCATTTTGGAACACATACGACTTTTTGATCACTTTTTATTTCATTTTTTGATAAAGGAAATGACCAAAAACAAGCAATTCTGTAATAGTTTTTTATTGGTTTTTTTTTTCGGCATCCACAGTGCACCCTAAATTACATGTTAGCTTTATTCTGCGGGTCGATACGATTACGGCGATACCAAATTTATATAGTTTTTTTTTATGTATTGCAGCTTTTGCACAATAAAATCACTTTTTTTTTGAAAATCATTTGTTTTCTGCGTCGCCATATTCTAAGACCCATAACTTTTTTATTTTTGCGTGCACAAAGCGGTGTCAGGGATTATTTTTTGCGGGACGGATTGCCGTTTTTATTAGTACTATTTTGGAGTAAATGTGACTTTTTGATCACTTTCTATAGCATTTTTTGGAAGGAGATGTTAACTTAAAAACAAAGATTCTGGCGTTGTTTTTCATGTTTTTTTTTTTTACCGCGTTCACCGTGCGGGATAAATTACATAATAGTTTTGTAGTTTGGGTCGTTACGGACGCGGCGATACCAATTATGTATAGTTTTTTTAATTTTTACGGTTTTTCCCATAATAAAAGGCTTACTATGGGAGAAAAGTCAGTTTAGCTTTATTTTTATTTGAAACGTGTGTGTTTTTACTGTTTTACCACATTTTTATTAACTTCTTTTTACTTTTTTGACTTGTCCCACTAGGGGACTTGAGGGCCCGATGCCCTGATCGCTACTCTAATACACTGCACTACATACGTAGTGCAGTGTATTAGCGCTGTCAGTTATTCACTGACAGCAAGCCTATGAGGACGCGCCGCAGGTTGGTCCTCATCGGCTCCCGTACAAGGCAGACTCGGATGCCATTTTCTGGCGTCAAATTGCCACAGCAACCCAGCGATTGCGTCACTGGGTTGCCGGTCAGGTTAAAACCTATCAGATGCTGCGCAATATTGAGCGCAGCATCTGAGGGGTTAATCAGCCGGATCGGAGAATAGCTTCAGTCCTGGCAGTTACAGGAGGGTGCCAGCTGTATAATACAGCTATCACCCCGCGGTGATGGTGCCGGCTCTGCTTCTGAGCCCGCACTATCACTGCGACGTAACTGTACTGCGCTTTGCGGGAACACCTTCCCGGCAGCGCCGTATATATACGGCGGATGTCGGGAAGGGGTTAAAATCGTAATAAAATCACTGGAGTAGGACTAGAATTTACTAAAATATAACTTTTACTTATATCTTATAAAAAAGTGTGCAAATAGGAACACACTGAAGCAAACTTCACACAAAAATATACTCTCTGTACAATAATTAGATGACAATTTATGCAGGTAATATTTATGTTTTCCGAATAAATGCTTTTCCCAGAAAAAGGATATTGGTGTGTATGGGGTTATGAAACCCCTATCTGTTCTGTAGTGTAGCAGAGTCCGTGCTATTCCTCCGACTGGGGACTGGGAAACCTCATCCCTTTTTATGTCTAGGCAATAGATTTTTGCCTTCTCCCGATGCGTTTCTTTGTGGCCGAAATTCTTCAGGGCAGATAAGGCCAAATGGCCCCTTCAACTGGAGGCTCAAATTAAGTTGGAGCAGTGTAGAATATAGTTCTTCTGCAGTGGCAGAGATTCCTAACAGCACATGTTTCCACAATGCTGGAGTGTGCGCCTATCTCGGCGTCTGATGTCATCGCCCACCTGTTTTGACTACTATTTAACTAAGAGTTCCCTCCCTCTTGTGCACACCCCCAGTGACGTATCTGGAGGTGTGTTCGCAATTGGCAGCTGATACGATGCCGGGCACAGCGCTCCTCCCAATGGGTGGTGCCTGTTTCTTCGTCGGCGGCGCATAGCTCCTCCCACCAGAGTCACGAGTCAACGGGTCTGGGCCTCCTGTCACAGCCGGCGAACCACTACTCATGCAGCGGAACCGCCCACTGTAGGCAGAGGGTCAGCAGGCATCCGAACGACGCATGCCTTCACAAGGTGAAACAGACCTAGTGTCACGTAAGTCTGGGAGGGAGGGAGAGTGTGTTCTACATCTCCTCTAGTATTTATGCAATGACTGCAGAAAAATAAATGCAGACTGTTCCACCAAAGTCAGAAGACTACACTAGAAACTAGTTTGCAGTCTTTTATCGTTTTTATCATGTAAGTGGATCTTGTTTGTTTTATAGATTTTTAATTGGATATTTTTTGGCAATAACCACCTATTGTGTGTCTATTGGTTCTGAACCTTATATACAGAGATTTTTTGCGCACTTCCTGGAGAGGAGAGGAGGAGATTGGTCTCATAAAATGAGTTCATTATAGAGATGTTGGAATTCATTTTGAATTATAACTGTTTCTCCTTTGATGGTAAATTTTATCGTCAGATACATGGAACGGCCATGGGATCCTCCTGTGCACCATCATATGCGTGTCTACATCTAGGATGGTGGGAGGAGTTCATTGTATACCATCATCCCCTCTTTAGGAAGTGTGCATCAACTTGGCTCAGATATATGGACGATATCCTGCTTTGTTGGAAAGGGTCTTTGGAGTCTCTTAATGAATTCATTGGGGATCTCAATATTAATAATTTGAATATCCTTCTGATGTTTACTCACAGTAAAAACACCATAAGTTTTCTCGACCTCAATATATATAGGCATGGGAATAGACTTAAAACAACTACGTATAGAAAACCCACATCGGGTAATACCTTATTGGCAGCAAGTAGCCATCATTTGCCTTCTCAAATTAGGGGGATCCCAATCAGTGAGTTCCTTCGAATTCGTCGGAATTGCACTGATTTTGAGAACTTTAAAAATGAAGCTCAAGATCTATCCTCCCGTTTTATAAACAGGGGGTACTCTAAAAAATTTATTAAAAAAGGATATAACAGAGCACTTAGACAAAGTAGAGAGGAAATTATGAGGAGAAACAAGGGGGAAAATGGTGACAATAGAGTTCGATTCATTTCCAGATTTGGGTCCCATTGGGATATATTGCGGAACCTTATGATAAAGAACTGGCAATATTTAACATTGGATAAAAGGATTAATTCAATAGTAGGGAACATCCCTAGTATGGTCCCCAAAAGGGCACCTACACTAAGGGATAAATTGGTCAGTTCTGAATTCAAGAGAAATACCCCAGAAAGGGACCTATGGCTACAAAAACGCCCAAAGGGGATGTTTAAGTGTGGCTCGTGTAGATGTTGCAAGTATGCAACGAAATCAGATACCTTTTTTGATAGTGAACACAAAAAGAAATTTAAAGTTTATAATTTTATCAATTGTCGCTCGATGATGGTGGTGTATTCTGTTACTTGTCCATGTGGGAAACAATATATCGGGAAAACGAAACGTGAGCTACATATACGCATAAATGAACACATCCGAGACATTACCAAGGGGGAAATAAAGAACCCACTAGCAGCACATTTTAAGACACACCATGAACAGTCACCTGTTGGTTTGAAATTCATGGGAATTTACCAACTGTTTGAAGATAGAAGAGGGGGTGATCGGAATCGTATACTCCTACAAAAGGAGACTATGTGGATTTATACGTTAGGTACCTTAAGTCCTAAGGGACTTAACAACGAAATAAAATTCAATATGTTCCTCTGAATATACATTTTGGGAGCGGGTTGATTACTGCTGGGATGGCTGTTCTACCAGCGTCTTGAGCAGTCTCCACTTGCTCCCAATTATTGAAAATGGTATGACTTAAATTCCTGTTCTCAATGGGAATTCCAAATACCATAGGATGACAACATATGGGCTTTCTTTCCCTTTTCTCCCCTTTTTCCTTATAGTCCTTTGAAATAAATGTTGATTCCAGTATATATTAGATATTCTTATGCAAGGGCTCTAATTTTGGGATGTGATGAAAATAAAAATAAAAATAAAACTAATTGAAATAAATGGACAATATACCTTTAGAATATGGAATAATCTGAATTTGGAATATGGAGATGGTCCTACTCTTGCTTTTAAAAAACTTCTCGTGTGATCAGAAATTTTCATATGAAAAGATTATTTTATGATTGATTTTTACTATAGGAGAAATAATTATACGTCTTTAGGAATAGGCACTCGATATAACTAAAATAGGGAATGATAATAAAAACTTTGCACCAAGATTGCGTTACTTAAGGAATTTTCCTTCTGGTAGATCGGCTATGGAATTGCGGACTCTTGGGGTGGGTGGGAACACAGGTTTCATTGCCCTTTGGCATGAGGCCTGGTTTCCCTGCCCTCTCCGAGAGACTGTATGGTCGTGGTAGTTCATGACGCTATAAAAGATGAGAACTTGGTTGTATGTTTGGAATGGTCCCCCGGGGGGAGGACAATAAATTAATTGCCCGTCCCACTATTAGTCGATAACTAATATATAATCTGTAATGATAGCATTATTGCAAAAATGCTTTTTGTCTTTCGCTACTAATGTTTGACCCATTGGACTATTTTTGTTCCTTTTTGAAGGTGTGCCACTGATCTTCCGCTATTACGCTAATAAATAAAATATTGTATAGAAATGGACTTATAATAAAATGAATTATTTATTTATTCGTTCAGAATAACTTGTAAAAGAAAAGTTTTCTTTTTGGAACGAATTATAAGTTGTAAATAAATATACTGTACAAAGAATCTATACACACTTGCCTATATATATGAAATAAAACCTCTTGACATCTGCAATTGAGGAACCAATAAAAAACTTTTGGGACACTATAAATACAATGCCCTTGATTATACTTGCCAAAACGGCTCTGAGGAAATCCCGTGTAGGGATGAAACGCGTCAGCTGTGCTAATGGATCTAATCAAGCTGGACAGATAGTGACGTCCTTACCTGGCCCTGCAAATCCCTGACCAAATTTGGAGATACGATATGGAAGGAGACACCATGTGAATTGAAGTTCACTCATTTACCGGCATATGCTCTTTCCCTCCCGGACTTTGTATCTCCTCACGTACGTTGTGGAATGAGTGGATATTGAAAAGAAAAAATCGCCAACCATCTGATCTTGCAGTGGAGTTTGAAAGTGGCCTGCTATACAAATGATTATACAACCTGGGACTTCTCTTTGGAAGGTCTTTTCCGTCCCACTTATGAACAGACTGCTCCCGCATATGGATCACAGAGGCTGACCTGAACATCAGAGGTAAAAATACAAGCCTCCAGATTAAGTCTGGGAAAATTATTTGCCTTTAAACAAAGAGGATTGAGTGGGATTTATTGAGATCCTGTGTCTACTAAATAGACCTCATATTACTATCTATCATCCTTAAAATACAAGGCTGCATGAAATAGGAGGGAAGAGCGTAATAACATACAAATCTGCCGTTAAAACAGCTTACGTACCATAGGATTATTTATTTCCTAGGTTTAAATCTCTTTTGCATAGGAGATTACTACTCAAAAAAGAATGCTACCTATTCCAAATAGGTATGGTGGCCACCTTGAGATTATAAAATTTATTTTGTCAAAAAACGCAAGTGTGAACACAACCCAGTGACTGTTCTAAATTATTTTCTCTTCTTTTTTGTCCCTATGCTTAGTGAGAACTAATGTATCATATGAGTAAATTTATTTACATGTAAAGGTGTATTAGATCATTTGTTATCCTTCTCTTCTGGCCAGGAGATTTTTTTATTAAAAACTTGTATGTATATATTGATATATCTGAAATTATTCGGAGGTTTAAATAAATTTGATTTTTATATGAATTGTTCATACCTGAGAGTGCCTGCATATATTTCTGGATTTTTTTATTTTTTTTTTAATTTTTGGTTCATAATGTCTTCAGAAATGGCACCGTGCTGTATGTAAATTGCATTTTCGGGTATTATTGGGGTATGGGTTAGCCATAACCTGTTTTTTCTTTTCTTTTTTGTAGAGATTTTTTTTTGCCTAGTTTCCTCCGACACTTAGAATTGAGGACCAAAAGTTCAATCTTGGTTTCATCAGACCACAGAATCTTGTTTCTAACAGTCTGAGAGTCCTTTAGGTGCTTTCTTGCGAACTCCAGGCGGGCTTATGTGTCTTTTACTGTGGAGAGGCTTCTTTCTGGCCACTCTGTCATAAAGCTCAGATTGGTGGAGTTTTGCAGTGATGGTTGACCTTCTGGAAGTTTCACCTATCTGCACCCAGGATCTTTGGAGCTCAGCCAGAGTGACCATTAGGTTCTTGGTTACCTCTCTTACCAAGGCCCTTCTCCCCCAATCACTTAGCGGCCAGCTCTAGGAAGAGTCACGGTTGTTCCAAACTTCTTCCATTTAAGAATTATGGAGGCCACTGTGCTTTTGGGGACTTTCAGTGCAGCAGAATTTTTTTTGTACCCTTCTCTAGATCTGTGCATCCACACAATCCTTTCTCTGAGCTCTACAGGCATTTCTTTCCTACTCATTTCTTGGTTTTTGCTCTGATATGCATTCTCAACTGTGAGACCTTTATATAGACATAAGTGTGTCTTTCCAAATCATGTCCAATCAAATGAATATACCACAGGTGGACTCCAATCAAGGTGAAGAAACATTTCAAAGATGAGGAAAAAGAAAGAGAAAATCCAGCGCTGTGTTTGATTAAAAAGGAAAATTGTTCCCAATTTTATTGAAAAAATAGTTAAAAGTTACACGGAGACGCAGTCTCAAGGTGTATATATAGCGGGCTGGATGACCTTGGCCTACGCGTTTCGAGCAAGCGTGTTGCTCTTAATCATGGCAAAAAGGATATCCTTTTTGCCATGATTAAGAGCAACACGCTTGCTTGAAACGCGTAGGCCAAGGTCATCCAGCCCGCTATATATACACCTTGAGACTGCGTCTCCGTGTAACTTTTAACTATTTTTTCAATAAAATTGGGAACAATTTTCCTTTTTAATCAAACACAGCGCTGGATTTTCTCTTTCTTTTTCCTGATATACCTACCGCTGGCCGTAGCAGGGATCCGTGCGAGGTGTCTGGAGACGCAACTACTGGTGAGCTGGAGGTCTCCTCCTTTCTTTACTATTTCAAAGATGATATAGAGAAATAGGAAACCCCCAGAGCTAAATTTCAAGTGTCATAGCAAAGGGTCTGAATACTTATGTCCATGCGAAATTTGGAGATTTCATTCTTAATAAATTCGCAAAAAATTCTGTTTTAATTTTGTCATTTTTTGGATATTGAGTGCAGAATGATGGGGAAAAACTTGATTTTTTTTTTCTTTTAGCACAAGGTTTCAATATAACAAAATATGAAAAAAGTGAAAGGGTCTGAAGACTTTCTGAATGCACTGTATGTATGATTTTGTACATTTTATGGCTATGGTGACATATACAGCATTAGGGTATGTGCACACGATAGCTGCCTTTTATGTCTGAAATTACAGACTGTTTTCAGGAGAAAACAGCTCCGTCGTTTCAGACATAAATGCTCCTCCTCGCATTTTGCGAGGCGTCATTGACGCCCGTAATCTTGATCTGTTCTTCATTGAATTCAATGAAAAACGGCTCAAATTACGTTTCAAAGAAGTGTCCTGCACTTCTTTGCCGAGGCAGTCATTTTACGCTTCGTCGTTTGACAGCTGTCAAACGACGACGCGTAAATGACAGGTCGACGTATTGGAGCCGTATTTTCAGGCGTAAAACGAGGCATAATACGCCTCGTTTACGCCTGAAAATAGGTCGTGTGAACCCAGCCTAAATGTTATATATGTATCTTTGTGAATCATGTCATTTGATCATAAATTGCCATATGTCTGTGAATAATGTTATTTTTTTTATTAAAATAATACAAATATGTTTTGTATTAAAAAAAAAGTGAAATACAGTCAAACAAAATAGTTTTTATATAAATAAAAAAAAGAAAAATATGAAAAGTTAAAAACGTAACTTTTCCCATTTCCCCCCGAATCAACGTAAAAAAATGTAAATAACATTACTGGTATCGCCGCGTCCGTAAAAGTTCTAACTATTACAATATTTAGCCAACTCTGGATACTCAGAATATGGCGACACAAACCAAATTTTATTCGTTTTTTCTTTGTAAAAGTAGTAAAACATTAAAAAAAATATAAATTTGGTATCGCCGTAATAAAATTGAGCCGCAGAACAAAGTTAACATGTTTTTTTTACTGCATGATGAACTCCATTTATATGAAACCCCAAAAAAAACAATGGAGAAATCATAGTTTTTTTTCCTTTACACCTCACAAAGAAGTTTTTTACAGTTTCGCAGTACATTATATGACACAATAAACGGTCCTGTGAAAAACTACAACACAAGCCCTCATATGGCTATATTGACAAAAATTATGGCTTTTAGAAGGTGGGGAGGTAGAAGTGAAAATGAAGAAACTAAATATGGCTGCGGAGGGAAGGGGTTCACACTGGCCTAGTAAAGTTCTGTTGCGACAAATCTCCTGGTCCTTCATTTTTCTTTTTTTTTTTTTTTAAATATCCTTTTTATTGTCAGTTTTCACATTTTCTTACAAACATTTCACGTAAGAGTTACATCATGAGTGCGCAGCACTCAACTGTCATGGGATTAATTTTTAAATTAAATTCAACATAACATATAAACACACCAACATAGAAACATGGCATAATTGTCGATCTTCAGATGGACCAAACAAACATGACTCCCCCAACTCCAACACCACCTAGATCATCAATGAGTTTCCACTCATCCTTTCTCCCCCAGCTGGCTTACAGTTGCATCCTCCCTAAAACGCCTGCCAAGAGCTGCGTGCAGTACCACTTTGTGTACTGGAAAGGCCTAACAATTTCCGCTATTTCGGCTGTTGTACATTGCGTTTCTATAAATACTTGCCACTTATCAAATAGCTTCTTGGTTCCCGTTTCCTTCCGCCTTTCCACCTCCACCCTCTCAAGAACCAATAACTGTTTCAGCCGTGACACAATCAATTCTAACCCCGGCGTGTCTGCCTCTAACCAGTGACTCAGGAGGCATCTCAAAGCTACCAGTAAAATCGTGTGCACCAACACGGGAGGTGATCTTACTCCTCGAGCACCCTCTTCCTCTGGCGGCCGCGCCTGATGGAATAGTAGCGCTTGAGGCGTCATTGGGAGATTCGTTTTCCAATGGTCCTTAATATATTTCTGTACCATCCCCCAAAATCGTTTCGTATGTACACACCCCCACACTCCATGCCACAAATTCGTCAGTGGTGTATTGCACTTGGGACAACTTGTAATGCGATCAGGGAAAGATTGTGAGGGCAAGATATTAAAGCCATATATAGCTGCATGCATCAACTTGAAATAGGTTTCCCTCCAGCTCTCATTTATCACACTCTTCCGTACCGTCTCCCAACCCCCCAGTATGGTCTCTCCTATATCTGGATCCTGAGTCCACCGTTCCCAGCTTTTAAAACTAATCCTTAATTGCGGACGAACAAAACCCTCTCTCAATGCTCTATACATTCCTGAAATGGTCGCCCGCCCAGTTGTTGGACCTATGACCTCATCCAGAGTGTGCGTAGTAGCTTCCTTACTCAAATCCCTGAGCCTGGAGGTACAAAATGTTCGTACCTGAAGTACTTGCAAAAAATTGACTCTATCTACTATGGGTCTGAGTTTAGCGGTGATTTCCTCCCCAGTTAACCACCTCTTTTCCTCTGTATGCATAAGATCCCCTGCGCTACCAATGCCTACCCTCCCCCATGAGGCAATTCCGTCCCCCTTGTCCATTCCCGGTAAAAACTCCGGATGACCGCTCAACGGCATATACTTCGATACCAGGTGGGGTAACCCAAACTGCTTACGTACCACTTTCCAAGCTAGAACTGTATCTCTCAATACAATGGAGGTTTTGAGACGGCACGGAAGAGAAGCGATTCTACAATGTAACAAAGCTTTCAGGTTCCAAGGTGAAGCATACTCCCCTTCCAGATCTAAATTGGAATAATTGCTTGTTTCATGAAGCCAATCTACTACATGACGCATAAGACAGACCACGTTATAACCCCTGACATTCGGAAAGTTCACACCCCCTTCTTGTTTACCCATCATGAACTTGGTGAGTGCTATGCGCGGCCTTTTTCCTGCCCATATAAATTTAGTGAATGAAGCCGTCAATTTCGAGACATCCACATGCTTCAACAAGAGAGGTAGCGTTTGAAAGGGGTATAGCAATCTAGGAAAACTAACCATCTTGATCAGATGACATCTTCCCAAGAGGGACAACGGCAATTGGCCCCATCTAGTGAGTTCCGCTTGTATTTTTTTAATTAACGGGGGATAATTTAAGCCATACAGAGTGTCTGGTACCCTCCCTATTTTGATACCCAGATAGGTAATGCAGTGTTCCACCGGTGATATCCCGCAACCCAAGGATTGCCAAAAGGTCTTTGGCAATGGCCTGCCCAACTCCAGCAGTTCGCTCTTAGCTATATTGACTTTGTATCCCGAGCATTGC
The DNA here is from genome assembly GCF_050947455.1 of Rhinoderma darwinii. Classification (NCBI taxonomy): domain Eukaryota; kingdom Metazoa; phylum Chordata; class Amphibia; order Anura; family Rhinodermatidae; genus Rhinoderma; species Rhinoderma darwinii. Next base: position 92,304,362 of record NC_134688.1, read on the forward strand.
CCAAATTCCTGCAAAAATTGAAAAACCTTCCCTAAATGCTCCTGAGGGTTTGACATAAAAAGTATGACATCATCAGCGAACAGGGCTAATTTCACTGCACAAGATCCCACTTGAATGCCTCTGAACATATCCGATTCCTCCAAGAATCTGGCCATAGGTTCCAGTGCTAGATTGAATAGCAGGGGCGACAAGGGGCAACCCTGTCGTGTTCCTTTATGTAATTGGAAGGGATCTGATAGGAACCCCGAGGAGTGAACGCGTGCTTGCGGGCTAGTGTAGACTCCCTTCAGGAAGACCCGGAAATCTCCCTGAATGTTCATTTTGTCTAGCACCATCCCCAGCCATTCCCATTGTATGTTATCAAAGGCTTTCTCTGCGTCTAGCGCTAAAAGTGCCGGCCTGGTACCTGGCTGGGGATCGTGCCTGACTGTTTCTAGCACCGTCAATACCTTGCGTAAATTTGTCACTGCAGCCCTGCCCTTTACAAAGCCTACCTGAGATTTTCCCACCAGTATGGGTAGATACATAGCCAGTCGATTGGCCAAAATTTTTGTGAGCAATTTCTGATCTTGATCTATCAGCGAGATGGGGCGGTACGACCCCGGGTCAAGAGGATTCTTCCCCTTCTTGGGTAACACCTTTATATGCGCTACCTTGGCCTCTGCTGGTAAAGCTCCCGTTCCTAGTAAAGTATTATAGTATGCCACCAAGGTAGGGCTGATTTCTTCTCTCAGAGATTTGAAAAACTCCCCTGTGAATCCATCCGGACCCGGGGCCTTTCCGTTAGATAATGTTTTAATGGCGCTCCAAACTTCCTCTAGTGTAATCTCCGCGCTCAAATGACCATTCTGCTCCTGGGTGAGCCCTGGCAACTTCACCTTCTCCAAAAATTCCCTCCCTTTTTGGAGATCTATGGGTGTTTCTGAGTAAAGGGCTTGGTAATATTTACTTAATATGGTATTGATTTTTTTTGGGTCCGAGGTAGGAGTTCCGTTTGATTCTTTAAGTGTTGAAATATGTGCCGGTGCATACCTCCCCTTTGCTAACCGCGCTAATAATTTGCCCGCCTTATTGCCGAAACGCATTAAATCAGAATCAAATTGGGACCGGTAAATACTCTCTCTTTTGTCTAACCATTGATCAAACTGTCGCTTGGCTTCCTTCCATTCCTCCCCCAATAGCATTGATGGTGAATGTAGGAATGCTGTGTACGCACGCCGTAATCTGTCGCTCGCTGCCTTGTATCCTTCGGTCGTCTTACGTTTAAGATTAGACATATACTGCATGATTTTCCCTCTTATTACCGCCTTGGCTGTACGCCAATACAATGACGGTTCCGAGCGATGCGCTACATTATCCCCATCGAATTCCATCCACCACCCCTTAAGCTTCTGTGTAAAGCCCTCATCCTTTGCCAGAAAAGCGGGAAACCTCCAGATAAAATCCGTTCCTCTAGCTACTGTGTCAGCCAATGTAATGGTAACCGGAGCATGGTCCGAAATAACTAAATCTTCAATTGCCGCTTCACGTAAACGTCGCGCCATTGCGTCACTAACTAACAAATAATCAATACGCGACCATGACTGATGAACATGAGAGAAATGTGTATATTCCCGCGCATCTGGGTGTAAACTCCTCCACGCATCTATTAGGGCCGTGTGTCTTAAAAAGTCGGGCAAGATCTTATCTCTATTTCTCTGCGAACTAGTCCCTGCGCTCCTATCCTCCTTTGAAGACCTTACAGTGTTAAGGTCTCCCCCTAAAATCAAAAACCTAGTGCGATCCTGCTGGAGTTGGGTTTCCAAGTGACCAAAAAAACCAGTGTTAACCGTATTTGGGCCATACACATTATGAATACTGATGGTTTCCCCTTCATGCTCCATCACTAGATGGATCCAACGGCCCTCATCATCCCGCTCCTGGGACACCAGCGTAAACGCAAAGTTTTTATGTACCAGAATTATAACTCCCGCCTTACCCTCCCTTGCCGACGAGCCAAAAACCTGACCCACCCAGAACTTTTGCAAATACTTAAACTCCGGCTCGGTTAGGTGAGTTTCCTGCAATAGGGCCACATCAGGATGCAATCGTTTCATGTGCCTTAAAAGTTTGGTCCGTTTCTGTGGGGACCTCAGCCCTTTAACGTTCCAAGAAACTATTTTCATGTTATTGGACCGTGTTTAAGATGAGCTAAAGTGCCTAAAAGTCGTGTGGAGTCCAGGGAGTCAGATCCGTCTTTTCCCAAGAGCCATGTACAAACATTAACATTAACATCATAACCACACCCTGGCTTGTAAGCCAGAACCAACAAGGCCAACCATCCCTTACCTAACAAAATCATAAAATCACCTGCGGCAAGGGTTAGCAGTCCCTTAATACCCACTGGTGTATGTAACTTCACTTTTTTCTGTTATGCCAGAACGCGCCCCTCCCTCCCCCTCCCCCCCAGCCTGCCTATATGGCTCCTTCCATGAGGAAGTAACACCTGCCTTTGCCCCCTCAGTACCTCTTTGTCGCCTGCGCACCCTTATGTACATTCCCTTATCATTACTTTAACAGCCTAGAGTCCGTTAGGATTGCATCCTCACATTTCCCTATGAACCTTGCTTCGCTTCAAGGTTTCCCTACCTCCGTGCCCCCTATCTCCTACCACAATTTCCCTCAGTCTGCCATTGTAACAGATAACACTAATCCCTTGCATGGGGGAGGCATTGTATCACTCCCGGTCAATCCCGCCCACCAGGGACAATCTCAGATCCTGATCTAACTCCCTCACAAATATCTTGCAGTGAAAAAGCAGGGAAATATCAGAATGCATATACTTCAACCTTGATAACATTGTAGCATTGTAACAATAGGTCAACTATTGACCGATACATAGTGCTGTATAAGACTGCAAAATATCCCCCTCAATAACTTTCAGATTATCTGTAAACTTATCTGTATCTGGTCGGAATCTGCAATTGGTCTACAGCGTCCACAAAATCATCATCACAACAGCTTAAATAAAATGCGCCAAAAAGGACTTCGTCCGTCAATCAGGAGACGTGGATCGGGTGCGGTCCCGTGTTCGCCTCTGCGGCTTCGGAGAGTCCCCTCTATTTCCGGCTCGACCCCCCCGGGATCTTCCAGGTGTGGGCATTAAGGCTTCTGCCCAGGTACGCTCCATATTTAGCCGGTTCCTTTTGTCTTCTCTTGACTTGCGCTGCGGACTATGTACTGGACTGTGACGCTCCTCTTGCTGTGATCTGTTCCCACAAAGCTCCGCAAGTGCGTCCTCCGCTTCCTGTGGAGTGGTGAAAACCTTGTTCCGCCCGTTCTCTTGAAACACCCGCAGGATGGCTGGGTACTGCAGGCTAAAGCGTATTCTCGCTTGGAACAGCGCGGTGCAGATCTTGCTGAAAGCTCGCCTTCGTTTTGCAACCTCCGCCGAGAAATCCTCAAATAGTAGCACTTTCATGCCCATTATTTCCAAAGGACGCGATCTGCTGCGGAAAGCTTTCATGAGTGCCACCTTGTCATTGTAATCCAACAGTTTGAAGATCACTTGTCTGGGACGATGTGAATTGTGGTCAGCTGTTGCTGGGAGGTTTCTGGGGTCCGGCCCCACTCTATGCGCCCTCTCCACCCGGCATGGACGGGGGAGACCTAAGGCTTCCGGCAATGTCCTCTCACACACTCGTTGCAAATCAGCAGATATCACCGCTTCTTTCAGCCCCACCAGTCGCAGGTTGCTCCTCCTGGAGCGGTTTTCCAGATCCTCCACCTTGTCCCCCAACTGCGCAGTAACAGACAGCACCCCTTTGAGTTTGGATTGCAGGCGTTCATTTTCATCCTCCAGCAGCGTCATACGCTGTTCTAACTCATCAGCTCTGATAGTGACTTGTGCCAGCTCCGCATGCACGCGGTTTAGAGAATCTTGCACCGTTTTTTCCAGCGCCTTTTGCAGGTCTGGCGCTATCTGTTTGGCTACTTCCCGGGCCAGGGTTACATAGTCAATGGCTACTGGAAGAGCGGACAGTACATGCTCTGCCGGGCTTGAAAGCTGGGACTGATGGTGCTGCAGCTCATCTTCCTGTGTGTATAGCAGGGTCGCAGTGGCGGGAAGCGCCGCCATCTTACCTCCCTTTACCACGGCCGCGGCTGATTCCTCCATGGCTGGCTTCTGCGCGCTTCTGAGGAGGTACCTGTCCATACAGGCACCACCGATGATGTTGCCGTGTGCAAGGCTGGTGACTTCCCTGCTGATTATCGTCGCCGTAGCGACTATTGCGAGCTTACAGGCTGGACGGGAGCGGGAGCTCAGTCACTCGCGTCCTGCATCCCCAGCGCCAGAACCGGAAGTCTCATTTTTCTTCTACAGCAAACCTGGAAGCATCATGCAACACCTTAGGCCCCCATCCTACTCTGACTCTGAGCCACAGTTGGGCTACACTGTTTATCTAGTAAGCGGGGCAGTTTAAGATCTGATCCCTCTTAGCTGGGCACCCAAATAATAATTAACCATACAGCAGACTGCTACACAGAGCATCCACACAAATGTTGAATACAGCATCTAGTTAAATCCGGGCAGCCCATTTAATTTCTGGTTTTCCTGACAAGACAAAATATTACCTCCTTGATGGCCTAGTGTAGTGAAGGGGATAAAACCAACATTTGTTTTGGTCTAGAGCAGTGATGTGTTAACATCTCTGCTTATCTAGGGTAGTGAAATAATGAATACCAACTACTAGTGGTCTAGAGTAGTAAAGATGTCAATGCCCACTTCCGTGGTTGTCTAAGTCATTAAAGTGGCTAATGTTAAAATCCTTGGTGGTCTAAGGCAGTGAAGGGGTTAATGTCAGCATTGATGGCGGTCAAAGGCGGTGAAGAGGTTAACCTTTACCTGGTGTCCAGTGAGTAACTATCCCCACCGGGCTCCAGCCTAGTCCAGTGACAGGAGACTGAACACTGGTTGCATTCAGCTTCTTTTTTCTGCCCTGCAGTGATCATGGAGAGCCGTGCAAGTCAGGGGCAGAGAGGATTGTGTGGCACTAACTTAACAGCTGTACAGTTGTCTCTATGATCGGGCATTTCATGAGCCCTCTGCTCCATCACTAAAGGATGCTTCGGGCATATGCATGGGTGCAGATTTTACCTGAGCAGTGTGAGTTGTGAAGCTCCACAGACAAGATGCTCTATGGACCAGTGAACCCACTAGACCCGGCCTTGCATAACAGTATGGAGTTTATTTATTGTAGAGCCTTGCACTGCTCATTCACAACTCCCTTTTGTGCTGTAAGGCAATTTTAGTTAACAGAGTTGGTCACTATTGTTGGAGTCCCCCTTAATTACATACTTAATTACACCCCGGTTGGAGTCCCTCTTAATTGCATTAAAACTACATCCAACACGGCTCTCGGCACTTTTGATAATAATTGACAGCAGTGAGATCCATTGATTTCAATAGACACCTTGTCATTATTAGTTTATCCTGCAGCATAATAACTATTTATTGACTTCCTAATGTATATATGATTAACATATTCCATATCGGTCCCTATCCCCGAGGGGCGCTAAGTCTAATTTCCTTGTCTAAGAAGACGCACTCATATCACTATTTAATAGGAAGCCAATTAACAGTATGTTTTTAGTGTTAGGAGGAAACCGAAGTGTCAAGAGTAAACTCACACAAACAGAGAACATACAAACTCCATACCGATGTGTTTGTTAAAATATACCAGCCCCTATAACAGATCTGTGCTCAACACATGCCCGCACTTCAATATCTGTAGCGGAAATCTACAGTACTCATTCACCCAGAGAGCTCCTGCAGTTGAGCCGGGCACAGTTGTTATAAGTAGACACTGCAATTTGTTCCAATGAAGCAAAGAAACAGTGGCCACAATCTTTGCTGAGCAGGGCATTTCTATAAAGACAGGTAATGAGGGACACATTTTCTGTATAGTGTACCTTCGGCATATGTATTTAAAGAGGCTCTGTCACCACATAAGTGCCCTATCTTCTACATAATGTGATCGGCGATGTAATTTAGAAAAACAATCATTTTTGACCAAGTTATGACCTATATTAGCTTTATGCTAATGACTTTCTTAATAGACAACTGGTCGTGTTTTACTTTTTGACCAAGTGGGCGTTGTACAGAGAAGTGTATGACGCGGACCAATCAGCGACCAATCAGCGTCATACACTTCTCTCCATTCATTTATTCTGCACATAGTGATCTTACTAGATTTAACAAATCTCATCCACACGCTGCGTATTTTCTGCAGCAATTCCGTTGTGTGTGGACAAGCCCTTAGGGTATGCCTAAGGATATAAAGGTATAGTTAGGTTTAGTATTGGTTAAGTTCACATAAGGAAGATATCCTATCCTGTGTATACATATGGGTAAGTCTAGTTTGGTAGCTAGAATTCAGTAACCTAGGAGGAAATAAGTAGTTAAAGAGGCTCTGTCACCAGATTTTGCAACCCCTATCTCCTATTGCAGCAGATCGGCGCTGCAATGGAGATAAGAGTAACGTTTTTGTTTTTTTTAAAAACGAGCATTTTTGGCCAAGTTATGACCATTTTTATATTTATGTAAATGAGGCTTTCTAAAGTACAACTGGGCGTGTTTAAAGTAAAAGTACAACTGGGCGTGTATTGTGTTCGTTACATCGGGGCGTTTTTACTTCTTTTACTAGCTGGGCGTTGTGTATAGAAGTATCATCCACTTCTCTACACAACGCCCAGCTTCTGGCAGTGCACAGACACACAGCGTGTTCTCGAGAGATCACGCTGTGACGTCACTCACTTCCTGCCCCAGGTCCTGCATCGTGTCGGACGAGCGAGGACACATCGGCACCAGAGGCTACAATTGATTCTGCAGCAGCATCAGCGTTTGCAGGTAAGTAGCTACATCATGTCCCAAAACATGAAATAATATAGACATATTTGGTATAGCCACGACCGTAACAACCTGTACAACAAATGTATAACATTATTTATGATGATCGGTGTATGGTGTAAAAAAATATATATTAAAACTGCAGCGGAACTGCCTTTTTTCTGCAATTTCGCCAAAATAAAAATTTATAGAAATTAAACGATAATGTATTTGTACCAAAAAATGGTACCTACATAAAGTACAACTCGTCCCGCAAAAAAACAAAGTCTCATACAACTACGTCGTACAAAAAATAAAAGAGTTATGAGCGTCGGGATGCAAAGAGGGAAATCTAAAAAAATTGCTCTGTCCTCAAGGCCAAAATTGGCCGTGTCCTTAAGGGGTTAAGTTGAAGTTCATGTGATTGAAAATAAACTACGTTTCTGCTTCACCATTCAGCTGCCATGGGTTCATTATTATGTAGTGAGGAAGTTGTGAACCCCTGATCAATATCTGTAACTGGGCCCATCCCATACCAGCTTCACCTATTATACAAATTATACAAATTGTTATCATAAGCTGCTGTATATGAAGTTGTCTGTGCTATAGGCAATGGCGGATTATAATGTGGGCGTTTCGGGCGGTCGCCCGGGGCCCGAGGCTGCCAGGGGGCCCATCGGGGCCCGAGGCTGCCAGGGGGCCCATCGCGGCCCGAACCGCACACAAACTTAAAAAACTATGCAGCGCTACCGCGCTGCCGGCTTCCGACTGAATCTGCGTCCGCAGGACGCAGATTCAGTTGGGTTGAATGCTGGAGCCTCGCTCCAGCATTCACTCTGCCGTGAGCGGCTCGGTGCAGGCAGGCGCGATGTAGTGACGTCATCGCGCCTGTCTGCACGGAGTCACTCACAGCACAGCACAGTGCAGAGGAGGAGAAGCATCCCCCACCGTCGTGGGAACCGGGATAGGTAAGCAATTATGTTTTCTTTTTTATTAGGTACGTACATATGGGGCATTATGCTGTGTCAGCTATGGGGGCATTATACTGTGTCACAGCTATGGGGCATTTTACTGTGTCGGCTATGGGGCATTATACTGTGTCAGCTATGGGGCATTATACTGTGTCAGCTATGGGGCATTATGCTGTGTCAGCTATGGGGCATTATACTGTGTCAGCTATGGGGCATTATACTGTGTCAGCTATGGGGCATTATACTGTGTCAGCTATGGGGCATTATACTGTGTCGCAGCTATGGGGATATTATACTGTGTTGCGGCTATGGAGGCATTATACTGTGTCGCAGCTATGGGGCATTATACTGTGTTGCAGTTATGGGGGCATTATACTGTGTCACATCTATGGGGCATTATACTGTGTCACATCTATGGGGCATTAGACTGTGGGGGCAGCTATGGGTGGCAATATACTGTGGGGGCAGCTATGGGGGACATTATACTGAGCAATTACAAGAGCTGCAGGTCCAAGGGGGAGACACTGTGTAGCACAATATACAAGGGGGGATTGTTGTATAGCACTATATAGAAGGGAGCGCTGTGTATCACTATATCTAAGGGGGATTGCTGTGTAGCACTATATACAAGAGGGGGAGGGCTATGTGACGCTATTTACAGAGGGGGAGGACTGTGTAGTGCTATTTACAGGGGGCTGTGTGTGGTGCTATCTACAGTGTTTGGCACAATTATATTCAGGGGCGCAGTCTATGGTGCTATAATATTTAGGGGCACAGTGTTTGTACTATTTTATTCAGGGGCGCAGTGTTTGGTGCTATTATATTTAGGGGCACAGTATGTGGCACCATGATAATATTATCTTTGTTTATAGGTGTGGAAATGTTGGAAAAGTGAGGAGCCAAAGACATCTGAGTGGCAAATTCTGCAGAAATGGGTCATGGCCGGGAAAAGTCGTCATGAAGTCTGGACTGGATGGAGAAGAGGAAAAAAACTACGTCGTCACCTGTGAGTCACTAGATTTATAGAGAATCTGTCACCTCTCCTGACATGTTTATTATAGGAAATCCTTGTATTTCACAAAAAGTCTTTCTGCAGTCCAGGACTGATAGACAATTCCCCTTGTCAGGAGGATGTGTCCCTGCACAGTGTGATACTGTCAGTATGTAGGGACACTGCGCTGTGACAAGGGGAATCGTAACACTGTTAATGCTTGCCCCAAAATGTAGTGTTAAAAATAGTTACGGTCCGGCAGGGCGGCGGTGAGGAAGGGGGACCCAAGTTTGGGTAACAGCCCAGGGCCCATGGTCTACTTAATCCGCCACTGGCTATAGGCAGTCATGTGGTATATGTCAGTAACAAACACACACACATACTGTACATAAAAATAAACAGACAGGGACTATATTCAGGAGTATGTGACAGAGAATAATATTATAAGTGATAGGAAGTTGTAGTAAGGACAGAACTATCCCTCATAGACGTCTAATAGGTAAAATAAGGTCTACAGGTTTAGAAAGTATAGTTTGTAATTAAATTGAAAACTGGTTCAATGACAATCCAGAGGTTTATGGTAGTCAATGACTCCTACTCTAAATGGTCCCTAGTTATAAGTGGTGTATCCCAAGTTTCAGTGCTATATGATAGGCTTCGATACAGGGCCCCATCAGTCAGTATCACACATGGTAGGCTTAGATATGGGGCCCCAGCAGTCAGTATTCATATACTTACCCTCCCTGATTCTGAGTCAGGTCCTCTTCAGCAATGGATTCTGTGGAGAAGGTTAAGTATATAGAGATGTTACTGTAATACCAGGGACCCATGTATGTGACTACATAGATCCCAGTTACTACAGTAACTGTAGACAGACGTGGTGTGTAGGTCCTCATGGCTTCAGGGCCCGGTCGCAACGGCGACCCCTACCAACTCTATAACTACGCTACTTATGGAAGGTATGTAATATGGGAAGGAGTGCCAAAATAATCCTGCACAAGGCTCCCTCTAGCCTAAGGCCACCCTGCCCCACCTATCAGAAAAATTGTGTCGATATGTCTCAGATGGGAATAACCCTTCAAGTTGCATTGCGGCCCTTGTGAGTGGTACAATCTGATAATGTGGTTCTCGAACCAAAAAAGGTTGTGCACCCCTGGTGTAAAGGTACCTAAATTATTCATAGTATATTGATCGGGCCAGAGGAAGTGTTGTTACACGAAACAGGCTGTTGCCCGCTGGGTTCATCCTCCCTCACCCTTTGCCTATGGACATTTTATGAGCAATAATAAAAAGGATTTTTACGCAGGGTGGTGAGTTGCCGCTTTTTCTTTTATACTTTTCTTTGGATTAATAGATAGCTGGGTACTTACCCTTCAGCAGAGCTGAATATATTGCAGTATATTGTAATTTTTACAGGCTTCTGTTAAGCTCTGCCAGAGGTAGGGCTTAATAGAGGCAGAAAGAAGGCAGACCTGGGGTTCTACTATCGAAGTGGTTAAACGGCCGTTAGTGAAGGGTGTCAGCTGTAATACACAGCTGACAGCCACAGCATATGGAGCGTGGTCAGCGTGTAAGCCCACTTCATACTTCAACCCTTCTACCAGGACATGCAGTAACGTCCAGTCCAAATATCAGTTTTTGGAAGCATATGCCTGCCACTGTTTATACACATGTGGTGGTATTGAAAGAAGCAATGGCTTTTTAACATGCGGCCCAAAAATGATCCCTTATTGGGGAGTACCAACAGGTTTGGTGTTATTTTAAAGAAAATATATATATATATATTATCCACCACTTCCAGCGCCATGACTACATGTGCCAATGACAGTGTGCCTAATCGTCCTGGCAAGTGAAGAGGCAATGGCTTTTTATTCTTTTATTTATACTTGGACACAGACAAAAGTTTTACAGCGCTTTATAAATGCTTGACGCAGAACAATATGCTAATTTTTGGTGGCACTATTAGATATATGCATAACAATGAGTGGCATCACGTCGCTGACGTCTGTTTCAGAATTCAGCAGCATGCTACCAGCACCAGGATTAATATTATTGAAGATTTGTGAATGTGATGAAGATTGGTGATTTCCAAATTCATGTAATAATGATATAGCTGCAGCAGCACTCACTTACAGGAATGGCTGCCTGTCCTATCTAACTAACACATTGACTGCTTCCGATCTCTTTAGCTATCTCTCTATCAAATTATCGTAAATCTAAATATGTATTCTCTACTCCTCACTATGACAAACACTCACTGACACTAATCCACTATCTACAGCAGCATTTCCTTCTTGGGCTGTTTATAGTGGCTATGACTCATATGACTGCCATCCACTGAGTCATCAGTGACTCATACCTATACCCCTCATGATTGACTGTGCTAGAGGCAGGGATGCCTTTAACCCCTTCCCGACATTTGTCGTAAGTATACGTCATGGAAAGCCAGTGCTTCCCGCAAAATGTCGTATACTTACGCCAAACGTTTGGCACCGGCTCAGAAGCTGACATCGGGCTGTAATGGCGGGGACCGAAATTAGCTTCGATCCCCGCCATTAACCCCTTCAATGCAGCGTTCAAACGTGATCGCTACATTTAAGCTGTTTGCCGCTCATCGGAACCCCAGCAATTAAATTGCCGGGGTTCCGGTGGCTGCAATGGCAACCAGAGGCCTAATACTGGCCTCCCGGTCTGCCTAGCATGGAAGCCGGTCAAGATCCCCCTGGCGGCGGAGCCTGATGAGGCTTCCGTAGCCGCCGGCAAGGTGTCGCCGGCTCAGGAGCTGATCCGGCATCATCAGCGGTGGAAGTCAGCTGTATGTTACAGCTGACATCCACCTGTAATGGCAGGAACCGGAGATAGCTCCGATCCCTGCCATTAACCCCTTCGATGCAGCAATCGAAAGCGATTGCTGCATCGTAGCAGTTACTAGCAGATCGCCAGCCCTGACAGGCAATCAGGACTGGCGACTGCTGCTATGGCAACAGGAGACACAATGGCCTCCTGCTCTGCCATTACGGAAGCCGATTAGGCCCTGCCGGGAGGCGAAGCCTAATCGGCTTGCTGTCAGTCCTTTATTATTGAAAAAAAATAATAAACCATACGTATTTGGTATCGCCGCGACCGTAAGGACCTGAGGTATCAAAATATTATATTATTAATTGCACGCGGTGAACAGCGTAAAAAAAAAACTTAAAAAACTATACCAGAGTTTCTTTTTTTTGGTCACTTTGCCCTACAAATATTGGAATAAAAAGTGATCAAAAAGTCGCACGTATCCAAAAATTGTACCTATAAAAACTATAGCTTGTCTCGCAAAAAACAAGCCCTCATACAGCTCCGTCGACAAAAAAATTAAAAAGTTATGGTTCTCACAACATGGCGATAGAAAAAATACATTCTTTTTCCAAAAGTAATTTTATTGTGCAAAAAGTTGTAAAACATAAAAAAGTTCTATAAATTAGGTATCGCCGGAATCGTACTGACTCGCAGAATAACGTGAACATGTAGTTTATAACGCATGGTGAACGCTGTATAAAAAAACATAAAAAAACTATGGCAGAATTGCGTTTTTTTGTTTACCTGGCCTCCCAAATAGTAGGGTAAAAGGTGATCAAAAAGTCGCATGTACCCAAAAATGGTACCAATAATAACTACAGCACGTCCCGCAAAAAAAAGCCCTCATACCACTACGTCTATGAAAAAATAAAATTAGTTAAGGCTCCAATAAGTCAGGAAATAAAAAATATGCAGTTGTGTCGGCCCGAGGGGAACATTTCTTCTGTTTCAAGAGGCGATTTATCAAGGACCTAAAATTAGGGAACCAGGAAGGGGAGGGCCCAAACATATCTGCTGGAAGGGTGCCCGTATTATACCAGGACAACACTTTCCCAGCAAAATTCCCCAAACAGCAAAGGTGCGGAGTGTGGACCAAAAGGGGCATAAGAAAGGACACCATATATTAGTGCGACACCGGCCTGTGCAGAAAGGATTGTGTCACAGCGTAACACACATCTATGGATAATTTTATTGTTTTTTTACCCCATTATTATACCACATGACTATGCCCCTTATATACTCCGCCCGGCTTACATGTACCCCCACATTATAAATGGAAACACCAGCAATAATCAAACAAATATACTACCAAGCAAAATCCGCTCTCCAAAAGCCAAATGGCGCTCCCTCCGCTCTGAACCCTACAGTGTGCCCAAACAGCAGTTTCCTTCCACATATATGGCATCGTCATAACCGGGAGAACCCTTTTAAGAATTTTTGGGGTGTGTGTCTCCAGTGGCATAAGCTGGGCATGACATATTTGTCACTGAAATGGCATATCTAGGGAAAAATATAAATTTTTAATTTGCACAATCCGCAGTACAATCATTTATGGAAAAGACCTGTGGGGTGAAAATGCTCACTACACCCCTTAATAAATGCCTTGAGGGTGTAGTTTCCAAATGGGGTCACTTCTCAGGGGTTTCTCTTTATTATTTCACATCTGAGCCTCTGCAGTTGTGAACCAATACTTTGTAAATCGCCAAATTATGCCTCAATTTTACATGGTACGCTTTCACTCCTGAGCCTGGTCGAATGTCCAGGCAAAAGATTAGTGCCCCATATAGGGTGTTTATAAAACCGGGAAACACAGCATAATAATTAGAGAGCTGTCTTGTTATGGTGGCACAAGCTGGGCACCACATATTGGCATATCTATGGAAAAAATCCCATTTTCACTCTGCAACATCGAGTGCACACTAATTTCTACAAAACACCTGCAGGGTTAAAATGCTCACTACACCCCTAGGTAAATGCATTGAGGGGTGTAGTTTCCAAAATTGGGTCCCTTCTGGGGGGATTCCACTGTTTTGGGCCCACAGGCGCCCAGAAACCAATCCAGCAACATCTGCACTCCAAATGGCGCTCCTTCCCTTCTGAGCCCTGCCGTGTGCCCAAACAGCAGTTTATGACCACATATGGGGTATTACCGTACTCGGGAGAAATTGCTTTACAAATGTTGGGTTCTTTTTTTCCTTTATTTGTTGAGAAAATCAAAAATTTTGCGCTAAAGCTTCGTCTTATTGAAGAAAAAGGATTGTTTTTATTTTCACTGCCCAATTCTAATAAATTCTATGAAACATCTGTGGGGTCAAAATGCTTACTACACCCCTAGATGAATTCCTCAAGAGGTGTAGTTTCCTAAATGGAGTCACTTTTTGGGCGTTTTCATTGTTTTGTCCCCTCAGGGGCTTTGCAAATGTGACATGGCCTCCTCAAACCATTCCTGCTAAATGTGATCTCCAAAAGCCAAATAGCACTCTTTCCCTTCTAAGCCCTGCTGTGTGTCCAAACATCCGTTTATTACCACAGGTTTTCTTTGAAAAAATTTACATTGTCATTTTCAGGGCCTACTTCCAATAATTTCTGCAAAAAACCTGTGGGGTCAAAATGCTCACTATACCCCTAGATAATTTTCTCAATGTGTGTAGTTTCCAAAATGGGGTCACTTGTTGGGGGTTTCCACTGTTTTGTCACCTCAGGGGCTTTGTAAATGTGACATGGCCTCCGCAAACCATTCCTGCTAAATTTGAGCTCCAAAAGCCAAATAGCGCTCTTTCACTTCTAAGCCCTGCCGTGTGTCCAAACAGCCGTTTATTACCACATGTGGGTTATTGTTTTACTCGGGAGAAATTGCTTTACAAATTTTGCGGTGCTTTTTCTCCTTTAGTCCTTGTGGAAATGAAAAAAAAAAAAACGCTAAACCCACATTTTCTTTGAAAAAATGTAGTTAATTTTCACGGCCTACTTCCAATAATTTCTGTAAAAAACCTGTGGAGTCAAAATGCTCACTATACCCCTAGATAATTTCCTTGAGGTGAGTAGTTTCCCAAATGGGGTCACTTTTGGGGGATTTTCACTGTTTTGGCACCGCAAGAGCCCTTCAAACCTGACATAGTGCCTAAAATATATTCGAATAAAAATAAGGCCCCAAAATCCTCTCGGTACTCCTTTGCTTCTGAGGTCGGTGCTTCATTCCAGTAGCACGCTACGGCCACATGTGGGATATTTCCAAAAACTGCAGAACCTGGGCAATAAATATTGAGTGGCATTTCTCTGGTAATACCTTCTGTGTTTTAAAAAAAATTGTATTAAAAATTTATTTATGCAAAAAAATATGAAATTTGTAAATTTCACCTCTACTTTGCTTTAATTCCTGTGAAATGTCTAAAGGGTTAAGACTTTTTATAAATGCTGTTTTGAATACTTTGAGGGGTGAAGTTTTTAATATGGGGTGACTTTTTGGGGGTTTCTAATATATAAGGCCCTCAAAGCCACTTCACAACTGAACTGGCCCCTGTAAAAATAGCGTTTTGAAATTTTCTTGAAAATGGGAGAAATTACTGCTAAAGTTCTAAGCCTTGTAACGTCCTAGAAAAATAAAGGATGTTCAAAAAATTATGCCAATCTAAAGTAGACATATGGGGGATGTTAATTAGGAACAATTTTGTGTGTTATAACTGCCTGTCTTACAAGCAGATACATTTAAATTGAGAAAAATGCTAATTTTTGCAATTTTTCGCTCAATTTTGGTGTTTTTCACAATTAAATACTGAACATATCGAGCGAATTTTGCCAGTAACTTAAAGTCCAATGTGTCACGAGAAAACAATCTCAGAATCGCTTGGATATGTAAAAGCATTCCGAAGTTATTACCACATAAAGTGAAACATGTCAGATTTGAAAAATGAGGCTCTGTCAGGAAGGTCAAAATTGGCCAAAGAGGGAAGGGGTTAAAAATGTATATGTTTACCATCCGGGGTTTATATGCAATCGGGGTTTATATGCAATCCTGACTTTGTGGTTAGTGTAAGTTTATGTATTTTTAGTCCTTGATTGTAGCTGATCTTTTTGTTGGACAGGGATACCAAGGACTTGCTGTAAGTTTGCCTATTTGTATATGCACAAAAACAAAACAAATGAACGATAAATATGTTTACTTTAAAAGCATTTCCATCATCATAGCGTAAGCAATTTATATGCTTGAACACAGTCCTGCTCAAACACAAGAGAGTTATTCAGAAAGCACAGCATCCTGAAGATCGCATGTTTTATGCATAATTGCCAAATCTCTTTCTTACGTTATTAGGAATTTATGAACACTGTGTAGGAGTGAGGTTGTTACTGTTCTTTGTGTATGTGATAATGCCCAGGAGTTTATCGAAAACCAGAAAACCCAGTTCATTCTAGATGAGTAGTATGCAATTACAATAGTTCTTGGATTATTATACTTATTGTCTCCCTTTAAAAAAAAAATTTAAAAAAATAATAATCCTAAAAGGTATGGATGTAGTAATTCCATCCAGAATAGGTGCAAGCATAAGTATCAATACCTATACCAGACTGTGAAGACTACTAGTATATCCAGAAAATGAAACACACATAGCACAAGTCATGTACCATGACAATATAAAATAAACTTTATTGAAATATACATAACACATTGGCCATCAAAATATAAAAACAATATAGCACACAGTTAAAAAGGAGAGTATGGAGGAGCTGCGTGAATAATCCAATATATATGCTACCATACTATAAACATCCTGTGATGTGGTAACAAATGCAGAGATCTATAGAAAAGATAATCATATAGATCAAGTATTTGGACAACAGAAGCACATAAATATATTTAGCACCTAACAGAAGAGCACACAATTGTGCATGCATGTAAGAGTATACAGCTAAAGCTCCAAGTTGCACCCAAAACAAAGACCATGCTTTATAAATAAAGGATATTGCACAAACCCATGGACTGCATGATAGGAAGCACGCAGGAACACTCCACACTGACCGCCCCCGACGCACGTTTCGCCGTCAGCTTTCTCAAGCATAAGTATCCCTGCATAATATTGCGTAAAAAACAAACAAACAAAAGAAACCCCAGCACTACCTAGCCAACGCACATAATAAAACACGTAGAGTAGTGTAACGTCCGTGGTTGCTGACCACGAACTCCTTCCATCCAGTCGACGCCCTTCTCTCCAGAGATGTCTGCACATACGGCCGTCCTGTTCCACAGTGACTACCAGGGTGCGCTCGCGAGCTCAGTCCAGACTTAAAGAGGCTCTGTCACCAGATTTTGCAACCCCTATCTGCTATTGCAGCAGATCGGCGCTGCAATGTAGATTACAGTAACGTTTTTATTTTTAAAAAACAAGCATTTTTGGCCAAGTTATGACCATTTTTGTATTTATGCAAATGAAGCTTGCAAAAGTACAACTGGGCGTGTTTACAGTAAAAGTCCAACTGGGCGTGTATTATGTGCGTACATCTGGGCGTTTTTACTTCTTTTACTAGCTGGGCGTTAGGAATGGGAGTGTATGATGCTGACGAATCAGCATCATCCACTTCTGTTCGTTAACACCCAGCTTCTGGCAGTGCAGACACACAGCGTGTTCTCGAGAGATCACGTTGTGACGTCACTCACTTCCTGCCCCAGGTCCTGCATCGTGTCGGCCACATCGGCACCAGAGGCTACAGTTGATTCTGCAGCAGCATCAGCGTTTGCAGGTAAGTAGATACATCGACTTACCTGCAAACGCCGATGCTGCTGCAGAATCAACTGTAGCCTCTGGTGCCGATGTGTCCTCGCTGGTCCGACACGATGCAGGACCTGGGGCAGGAAGTGAGTGACGACACAGCGTGATCTCTCGAGAACACGCTGTGTGTCTGCACTGCCAGAAGCTGGGCGTTCTGAAGAGAAGTGGATGATACTTCTCGTCAGAACGCCCAGCTAGTAAAAGAAGTAAACACGCCCCGATGTAACACACATAATACACGTCCAGTTGGACTTTTACTTTAAACACGCCCAGTTGGACTTTAGCAAGCCTCATTTACATAAATACAAAAATGGTCATAACTTGGCCAAAAATGCTCGTTTTTTAAAAATAAAAACGTTACTGTAATCTACATTGCAGCGCCTATCTGCTGCAATAGCAGATAGGGGTTGCAAAATCTGGTGACAGAGCCTCTTTAAGAAGCCAAAGCACACACAGGTGGGAGCTGATTGCTCCCAGGGCACCCTGGGCTATAAGAAGTGCTGTGCCCCTCCCTGCAATCCAAAGTTTGTCTATGCAAATGGTCTCCTAGTGTTTTCCAGTTCCCAGTGTTCCCCGTACATGTATCCTGTATCCCGTGCTATTCTGGTCAAGTGCCGTGCTGAGCTGTAGTCGTGCTGTGCTGCATATCATGCCTGTCCTGCTACACCACACCTGACGTCTGCCTGCTGCCTAGTCCCAGCCGAGCCTGCCTTGCTACTGTCCGAGCTGCCACTGGTACCCTATACGAACTATAGACTGTTACCTGTGCCCTGTTGGCCAGCTGCCATACCGCCAAAGGTGGTACGGCCCAGTGGGTCCACGAACCCAACGTTACAAGGAGCATGATGCCTGCCTTGCCATTTACTGCCGGTGATGCCAATATTTTACCAACCCATAAGTTTTGCATGTTCTGGAAATCTTGCTCTGGCAAATGCGTTTCCTGCAGGATCGCTATGTCGGTTTTTTACTTTTTCAGGTGACGGAGTACCATAATGCGTTAATGCGGGTACTGCAGTCCCTTTACATTCCATGTTATTACTTTTATGTTAATGTCAGACATTTTTCTAAAAATAACTAGTTGGCAACCTACTGAAATGGCTTATACATTCTAGATATCAGGGAAATATTGGCAAATCAAGAAACTCCCACCCGACTCTACTAAAAAGCTCCTTATAACGATACATTAAACTTTGATCCATAAGAACAAATACAGAATAATCGCTCCCTACAAATCTAGCATTCTGTAAAAAAGAAGAATTAATCAAATGAAAGCCTCATTTCTCCTGACTTCAACACGCAGTCGTCTCTCTTGAGTCTGATGAAGATAAAGAAAGTCCCCTTCTGGAACTCCTGTTTCTGGAACAGTCTCTACGGGGCAACCTGTCTCTGTGTGGATTAAGAAGTTCTCCAATACTAGTCCGAGGTAGGCTTTCCACAAATTTAGCTGCGTATCCTGGAGAAGAAAACAAATCCACCCCTCCGCCTGGTTCAGAGATCTTAAGGATGGTGGGAAATAGTAGGGAGAAGCGAATGTGCTTTTGCACTAAATTATAGCAAACAGGGCTAAAAGCACGCCGCTTACGGGTAACATCGGCCGAATAATCTCCAAACAATAGAATTCTGTGGCCTCGTAGTCTATTTTGTGCAGAAATTCTACGATAAGCCTGTAGCACATTTGTTTTATCAACATAGTCCAAGTACTTTACAATGACAGGCTGTGGTCGTACCTCAGCGCCATCTTGAGCTGAACCTCTCAGCGGTCCCACCCTATGAGCTCTTTCAGCTCGTAGTGGGGTGTTCATGCCTAGCACCTGTGGCAACTCCACCACACACAACTTAAGCAATTGACCTGCAGGTATAGATTCTGGGAGACCAATGATGCGCAGGATATTTAGTCTCGAGCAGTTTTCTAGGTCATCCACTTTATCTATAAGATAGCGGTTGGAAGCAATCACCTGCTTTACCTCTGTTTGTGCCCCTGCCAGCTCATCTTCTACTAAGCTGAGGCGTTTTTCCAGGTCAGTGATGCGTTCCGTATGCTTAGAGACATCTGATTGGAGTCGCCACAGGTGCTAGGCATGAGCTCATATGGTGGGACCGCTGAGCATCTACATCTGACTGTAGTTGGTGTAAAAGGGTCGACACTGTTGCGTCCAAAGAAGCTGTAATATCTGGGGCTATAAGCTTAGCCACTTCAATGGCCAAAGTTTTGCACAAAATGGCAAGATTTGTAAGGAGTGTGTTACGCTCACCTTCTTCTTGCTGTGTCAGAGGAGGCTGCGATGCCAAACGTGAGCTCGTGCTCCTTGCGGGCTGAGTCGCCATCTTACGCGGCGGCCAGATGTCGTTCTGCAGGGCTTGCAAAGAAATGTCTGGGGTCCCGGTTTTCACCAGAAATCTCTCCATACACCGGAGAGAGTCCTTTGAGTAGTAGTATCGACCAAAAGAGCTTGGGCATAATTCAGCACCATGGGACCCCGTTGTTCTGAGTCGGGTGAACGGAGCTCTCTCTACTCACGTCTGTTCATGTGCACGCCGGAACCGGAAGTCCAGGATAGGTCTTTTTTATTTTGAGTAAAGTCTTTGGCTGTCAGGAAATGCTGGAAGTTATAGTTCTACAACAGCTGGAGTGTAACAGGTCACTGTGCGCTTCTGTGGTCCGTAATGAATTGTTCTACTGTCCCTGCTCAGCAGAATAGGCCCTTCAGGCACACACTTGGAGATTTGACCTAACTCAGCAGGCACAATATTCAAGATGTTTCCTCTTCTGCCATCATAGCTTTATTCCAAAGCTCCATCCACTTAGAAGGCCCCCTAGAAGTGGACAATAGCTTCCCACTGGTCAACATCCTGGCCCCTTGACGAGATGGACATCTGGGCGTTTTTACTTTTTACTTTTACTAGCTGGGCGTTGTGAATAGAAGTGTATGATGCTGAGGAATCAGCATCATCCACTTCTCTTCGTTACCACCCAGCTTGTGGCAGTGCACAGACACACAGCGTGTTCTCGAGAGATCACGCTGTGACGTCACTTTATGCCCCAGGTCCTGCATCGTGTCGGACGAGCGAGGACACATCGGCACCAGAGGCTACATTTGATTCTGCAGCAGCATCGGCGTTTGCAGGTAAGTCGATGTAGCTACTTACCTGCAAACGCTGATGCTGCTGCAGAATCTGGTGCCGATGTGTTCTCGCTCGTCCGACACGATGCAGGACCTGGGGCATAAAGTGACGTCACAGTGTGATCTCTCGAGAACACGCTGTGTGTCTGTGCACTGCCAGAAGCTGGGTGGTAACGAAGAGAAGTGGATGATGCTGATTCGTCAGCATCATACACTTCTATTCACAACGCCCAGCTAGTAAAAGAAGTAAAAACGCCCAGATGTACACACACAATACACGCCCAGTTGTACTTTAACTTTAAACACGCCCAGTTGTACTTTAGCAAGCCTGATTTGCATAAATATAAAAATGGTCATAACTTGGCCAAAAATGCTCGTTTTAAAAAAACAAAACGTTACTCTTATCTACATTGCAGCGCCGATCTGCTGCAATAGGAGATAGGGGTTGCAAAATCTGGTGACAGAGCCTCTTTAAGCTGCATAGCTTCTGTAATCTGAAACGGGTGGGCACATTAGTTTAACACAGCCATGGACATCATCTTGCAGAGATGGTTCACCATATGGGATGCAAGGGCGACAATCTTGGCACCTAAAAGTTGCTAGCTACAGGCAGGGGAATATCACAGTCCCTACAGCTACTGTGCTCTTAATCTGAGGTTGTTTTTCCTTTAAACCAACATCTGGGACTGCACATAGACCCTTGTTACACAGCAGACATGCTCCAATATGAGTACATTGCTCCTTCTCTAGGAGACAACTGTTTCTGCTGAGGAGCTTCCTCCAATCTCTGTCACCAGAACCTGCTGAAGACATCTAAGAAATAGATCAGTTAGCACTTTATACCAAGCAATAGCTGCGCTATATGAGGCAGTGCAGCAATATGTTCAGACTAAATGCATACATGAACAAACAGAAGAGGATTGCTCTTCATACTAAAACTTTCTCAAAGAATCTTATCTGAGAAACGCTGAACTCTCCGGGCACTTCTGCCCTCAGCTTCCTAGAGGGAGGAAAAAGTTTAAGGTGCATTTTTTGTAACAACAGCTAAACCCTAAGCCCTCATGCACACGACCGTAACCATGTGCACGGCCGCGATTTTCGGGTCGGCCGGCAGCGGACTGTTAGCCGCGAGCCGCCCGCTAATCGCGGGCCATGCACATGGCCAAAGCCATGATTTTCAAGGAGTCTGGACCGCAGAACACGGCCGTAATAAGACTTGCCTGTTCTTTTTGCGGTCCAGGCTCCCGGGCCATGCACGGTCCGCGAAAACCATGGTCGTGTGCATGGCCCCAT
The DNA here is from genome assembly GCF_050947455.1 of Rhinoderma darwinii. Taxonomy (NCBI): domain Eukaryota; kingdom Metazoa; phylum Chordata; class Amphibia; order Anura; family Rhinodermatidae; genus Rhinoderma; species Rhinoderma darwinii. Next base: position 92,326,207 of record NC_134688.1, read on the forward strand.
AGGAATGAATGCGGTTGTGTGCATGGCCCCATAGGAATGAATGTGGCCGCAATTCTCCCGTGGATTATCGGTGGAATTGGGGGTGAAAACATCCTTAGTACATCTCCCAGGAATGTCAGAAGTTCAGCATAACAACACGAAAACAGTAACACAATGCAAACAAGCAGCGCAAACCCATCTTGTCCAAGTCCAAAGGACAGAAAAAAAAACAAATGGTAGGAGGGGCTGGATGTCCTTATGTAGGTTGATTAAATTAAATCTAATCTAGTTGATTAGTTTGATTAAATTAAAAATTCCATCGGTCCTACTATTTCACAGGGGCAGAGATACCCCATTATTGTGCTGCCGCAGGACTTAAGGGAACATTATTTAGGCTTCCCTTTCACACAGGGTTTTTGTCTGGCGTTTTAACCTGCATGTAAATATGCAAGTTTTTTTTAAATGTAACACTTTTTGTGGCGTTTTTCGGTGGCATTCTTTTATTTAGTGTCATTTTGTCTTTTTGATGTCCTATAAAAAAAGCTTATGAGAACTACACCAGGAAAAAGCATAACCAGAGCATGCTGCGTTTAGAAAAAAACGCCACTGACCCTATAAATGGCACAAAAACACCACAAACCAAACCGCTTTGTACGTAGTGTTTTTTATATTTCACTATACACTTTAAAGTAACATCTAGCTGCAGTGTTTTAGAACACTGGGAAAAACGCCAACGCAAATGCAGCAAAACTTTGTGTGTGAATGCAGCCTTACACCATTTATGAGATGTATGATAAACACAAAATTTAATGAGCTGAATAGAAAACAAAAGGTACTTTATCATAAGCAGGTAGCAATTACCATGAATCATCTAAAATATAAGAAAGGAAATATATATATAATAAGTATTCTTAGCATAATCATCAGAAGTAGTGTACTGGCTTATACGCAGTCATTATATTATTGCCCCATCCATGAATTGCAAATTAATTAAGATGCCAATTCCCTGTCGCATCTTTACAGGAGTCCATGCAAAACATATTCTCCATACTGCAGCAGCAATGAATAAAGGTTGTTTCCATCTTCTCTTATACTGAACAGGATATTGACTGAATTGATGCTGTAGTATAAAACTTACTGCTATAGCCAACAATCTAAAGAAAAAAGTAAAGAAGAAGCAACACAATAAATAATATTAACCCTAATGCACCTTAAGGCCCTATTCACATAGGCAAAAAAAGATTTTGACCTGCCTGCAAATTCTTGCTGCGATTTTTGCACCTTTGTTTGCCGTGGGAAACTGGGATTACCCGAAAAGGCCAGAGGCCAGAATCCTGTGGAATTTATGGTGAGATGGCTGCATGATCTGTTCCTGGAAGCAACCTTTTTGGCGGTATTTGCAGTCGAGAGGGGTCATAGAGCCCCGGCAAGGCCTCTACCACAAGGAGTGCCACCCAGGTCTATGTTGGCACGCTTGCTGAAGAGTACTGACTGGGATTTAATTCTGCGACTGGCTCGTAAAATACAGGAGATACGATTCAACAGAGCTTCAATATCCAGCTTTCCTGACTTCAGCGCTGACTTGCAAAAACGACGAGCTACCTTTAAGTCTGTGAAAAGATGGCTTAGAGACTTAAATATTCCGTATTCCATGGCATATCCAGCAAGGCTCCGGGGCATGGATGGTGATCGTTCTGTATTTTTTGTGACCCCAAAAGATGCTGACAAGTGGGTAAGCCGCCAGCGAAGTTCACCACAGAACTGAGACTTTGATGTAGTCTATGCAGCCTTTTTAGGCCACTGTACCTCAGTGGTACATCACGGAGTTCGTAATACTCCTTTGAATGTTGGACACTATGCTGTTATAATGTTATATCCTTTCCCATCCATCTGCTAACCGTACACGTGGTAATTGCTTAAACATTTCCCATTTAGTAATTTTTCTCTTACTAGTAGGTCTGGATAATAGGTGCTTATACATACTAAGAATGTAATGTCGGGGTAGGGAGACAGACAGGTGAGCCCTAATCTACACGCCACTCAGTCTCTGCCTACTTGCACGGCCCATCCTAGGCGACGGCGTACAACTGGGCGACGGTCCCTACGCTCAATAAGTGCACGACAGACAAGCAGACAAGGGTACACAGAAGCTAAGGGAAATGGGGCAGTTGCCCACGGCAACACCGTGAGCAACAAGAGTAGTGAATGAGCCGAGTCAAACCAGGAGTGTACGAGGTACCAAATGCAGAGCAGGAGAGTAGTCAGTAAAGCCAGGGTCAATTTGAAGCAGAGGTCAATAGTACTAGCAGGAACAGCAGAGCCAGGAAACCAGACAGAATCACAGGCAAGGGAAGAGCAGGAAATGAAGGTATAAATAGACAGAGGGCAGGAGCTAGCTCCGTCTGGCCAGGCTGTGACAGGTTCTCCCACTCCTCAGCCAACCAGCCTGAGTGGTAGCAGATCGAGTCACTCTATCAGAACTAGGAGCAGATGCAGACTAATTAACCACGGGCGTCGACACAGAAGCTGTGTCTGGCAGATCCTTTACAAAGACACATGGGTTCTGAACCAGTACATGTTTGGCCACTATGGCAAGTGGAAAACATTGATGTCATTACATTTTGCTGATAATAGTACTACTGTGATACGCTATTTCTGTGTTTTACTTTTAGATCTACCTCATGGAGGTTTGATGTTTATGTTTTATACCATTAAATCCACGTTCAAAGACAAGCAGCGAGCAGATAAAGGCGCATTTAGGCGGTATTCACACGACCGGGTCGTTCCCGAGCCCGAGTGTCGGCCGGTAAAATCGGCCATTTTGCCCGGCCGGTTTGCATAAAGTTATGCATCCGTGCCGGGCCGGGCAGATCCGGACAGTGACATCAGCGGCAGCTCCTGAAGGGGAATCCCCATGTGTTCGGGGATTCCGCTTCAGGAGTTTCCCCTGATGTCACTGCCCAGATATGGACAGAGACATCAAGCGCTCTGTCCAGGAGCGGAATCCCCGAAAACACGGGGATTCCGCTCCTTCAAGGAGCTAAAGTGCGGCTAGCACATAGCAGAGCGGGGAGATACCTCCCCGCTCTGCTATAGTGGCGTCGCTACAGTAGTAGCAGCCGCAGCAGCTGCTGCTACTACTACTAGCGGCGCCATCGAAGGTGTCGCCGAGCCAGGGTGCTTTTAACAAGCAGGGGAAGGGAGCCAGCGCAGCGCTCCCTCCACCTGCTGTACACCCCGGCCCTGCAACACAGTGTACAGCGATGCCATTCGTCAGAATGGCATCAACTCCTCCTCCTCACATGCACTCTGCGCTGTGAGGAGGAGGAGATAGAGCGCAAGCGCCGGGAAACCCGGCCATCACTCGGGACACATCCCGGTGATGGCCGTGTATTACCCGGCCCAATAGACTTCTATGGGAGCCGGGCGGCCGGGTGTCCGGGCAAAGATAGAGCATGTCCAATTTTTTGACGGCCGGATTTTACGGCCGTCAAAAAATCGGTCGTGTGAATAGCCCCATTAGGGGTCTATTATTCCTAATGCAGCCGGGTGCCGGCCGATTTATGAACGGCCGGCACCCGGACGGGAAACCCTGCCGTGTGAATGAGGCCTTACTGTTACTTTATACGGAAAATCCATTTACCTCAGATGTGGTTTCATATTTTGCAAATCCATCATCAGATTTCAGCCCCGTGGATTGTCTGAGTCTGTGAGGCCAAGTCATATAAGGGGAAAATGAAAAATACCCAACATGACCCACATTACAGCTGTCACACAGCTTTTCTAGGGTCCTGAAGAGCAAATCTACTTAGTTATATAGTGATGATATACATGGCAATTTTTAAATGTCGAGTGGCCATTCAGAGTTGTGGAGAGCCCCGTGGGAGCTGAGATGGCAGCCATATTTGTTGTACCTGAATTCTCTTATTGAAGCCACTCAGAGTAGTAGAGAGCGCTTTAAATCAGGACGTCAATGCCCCCTGTAAGTGAAATCCTTAATTTCAGAAGGGGGCTGACGGGAAGGTGGCAGCATATGTTAAGGGGGTTTTTAGGTTTCCAAAAACATGACTGCTTTCATTCAGAAACAGCGCCTCTCCTGTGCATGGGTAGTGTCTGGTATTGCAGCTTATTCACACTGAGATGATCACCTGACATGGACAGGAGCGGAACTGTGTTTAGTCCTCAATCGACTCGCATGATCTTTTTTTAATAGAATCGGGGTAGAGTGCCGCCTCATGCTCATTACAATATGTAGTGTAGCTCACTTCATTTCAACACCCACCCCCGTACCCCCGTATGCTTCAAGATGTCATTCAAAACCATAGACTCCCTATTAGTCGGACATATACTCTATAAAGCATTTTTTATATATCCTAGATCAGGGGAAAGCAACCTTCGCTACTCCATCAGTTGTAATACTACAACTCCCGACGACAATGTTGAAGGACCTGTGGGTGATGTCACGCTGTATTTCTGCAGTGAAAGAAGCTGGTTGGGAACGATGAGAAGTGTATGATGATGATTCGTCAGCGTCATACACTTCTATTCACAACGCCCAGTTGGTAAAAACACAATACACGCCCAGTTGGTAAAAACACAATACACGCCCAGTTGGAAATACGAGAAAACACGCCCAGTTGTCCATTGAAAAGCTCATTTGCATAAATATAAAATTGCTCATAACTTGGGCAAAAATTATCGTTTTTCAAAAAAACAAACTTTGCTGTTATCTACATTGCAGCGCCCATCACATTCAATAGGAGATAGGGATTTGATAATCTGGTGACAGAGCCTCTTTAAATAGCAAATAGGTTGAACACTGTCATACTAAATATTATTCATCCCGATCAATCAGGATTTATGTCTGCAAAGTCAACTTCAGATAATCTACGTAGGGCTCAGATAGTGATGCAGGTGGGATTGGCCTTGCAGACTGATTGGGCGATGGCCTCACTAGACGCGGCTAAGGCATTCGATTCTATCGAATGGCCTTATCTAGCGGAAGTCCTGAATCGATTTGGTTTCGGTCCCCAATTTATTCGATGGATCTCTACGTTATATAGATCCCCCAGAGCCTAAATATTGGTAAATGGACTACTTTCCCAATATTTTCTGCTAGGTAGAGGGACAAGGGAGGGGTATCCTCTATCCCCATTGTTATTTGCCATAGAGCCATTGGCGTTGTTCTTAAGACAACACACTGCGTATCACGGGGTACAATTTGGTGATAGAGAAGATAAAATAGGCCTTTATGACGATGACATGATTCTCTTCATGTCGAGACCTAGGGACTCCTTACCGGCAGCAATAGCCCTCATACATAGATTTGGGGGATTCTCTGGTTTACATATAAATTGGACTAAATCCTTTTTTTGAAAGATGTGCGCTGGGCATCAAAGGAAAGTGGCCTAAAAGTTGTCTCCAGCTTTAAATATTTGAGCATAGAAGTGAGTAAGGTCATTGACTCAGATCTAAGTAATAATGTCTATCCCTTGTTAGACTATGTCAAAACTACTTTAAACCGAGCAAAGAAAGAACTAAGGAGTCTTTAAGTCAAAAAATACATGTAGTCTTTTTATTCAACAATATTGCACTATTTATACAAAATAAATTTCTAAAAATGAATCACAAATAAAAGCATGGCCACCACATGAGTCAAATATAAGTCAGAGTATAATCATGTGAATAGGTATATACCTCAAGACAACAATGTAAAGTAACATGAGGTAAAATGTACAAGCTACAGGTAAATGGTTAAACTGTTTGCAGAGTGGGTGAAAGGGATGTAACTCACAATTATGCAAAATGCAATTGAGACAGGACTATTACACCAAATCATGTAATGTTCACAACGACTAATGCATGTATGAATACTGGGAGAATGCCCATGTGTGTATTAGAACCCAGACAGCAACCAGCAGCAAACAGTAAAAAACGAAGTGTAAAAAACGAAGTACTAGCAGAGTACTAACCCATGTAGCTGAGACTCCAAATGGCGGCCGGCCCCAACGCGTTTCGGACGAAGACGGAAGCCGAAACGCGTTGGGGCCGGCCGCCATTTGGAGTCTCAGCTACATGGGTTAGTACTCTGCTAGTACTTCGTTTTTTACACTTCGTTTTTTACTGTTTGCTGCTGGTTGCTGTCTGGGTTCTAATACACACATGGGCATTCTCCCAGTATTCATACATGCATTAGTCGTTGTGAACATTACATGATTTGGTGTAATAGTCCTGTCTCAATTGCATTTTGCATAATTGTGAGTTACATCCCTTTCACCCACTCTGCAAACAGTTTAACCATTTACCTGTAGCTTGTACATTTTACCTCATGTTACTTTACATTGTTGTCTTGAGGTATATACCTATTCACATGATTATACTCTGACTTATATTTGACTCATGTGGTGGCCATGCTTTTATTTGTGATTCATTTTTAGAAATTTATTTTGTATAAATAGTGCAATATTGTTGAATAAAAAGACTACATGTATTTTTTGACTTAAAGACTCCTTAGTTCTTTCTTTGCTCGGTTTAATATATTTGGGGAGTACAGTCGCAAGTTATAAGGGAGTATATATAATATTTGCCAGATGATGCAGCATGCATGCCCTGTATATAGGATTTATGTCAAAACTACGTTTAAAATTTGTAGCACTTTATCTCTAGCAGTCTCCGGACATATTAATCTTATAAAAATGATTATTCTCCCTAAATGTCTTTATATGCTGGAACATATTGCAGTACCTATTCCATTGTCTTTCTTTAAAACCCTTCATGTTCTGTTTCCCTCCATCATTTGGGGAGCAAACTGATCAAAACTTAAATTGGCTACATTACAGAGACCGAAGTCGCTAGGAGGCATGTCACTCCCAGACATTTATTTATATTATTTGTCAGGTCAATTAAGATATTTGACCTCATGGGTCAGCCTGGATATCTTACCTAATAGAGAGTATCATCTTGCTTTTTATATGGACATACCTAACTTATAGCCTATTCTTGAGGGTTTACCTATTGCTCGGAGGAAACTGATGCCACTTCACAGAGTGGCTGCACAGGTGTGGTTAGCCACTAAGAAATTAGTTTATTTTACTGACATTGTAGCTGAAATACCACTGTGGCATAATCCCTCTCTTGCATATGTCGGCCTCTTTGGACTCACAATTGTAAATAACTCATGGGGTAAAGTGTGTTGGTGACTTATATACGGATGGTAGCGTGAAGACATTCTCGCAAATGCAGGCAGATTTTTCTATTCCAAGGGAATACTTCTTTAAATTTTTACAGATCAGACACGCCCTACAGTCCCAATATCCTCCAACGGGTCGGCCTATATCTAACTTTCCCCTTATCAGGATCTTCAAATCTAAAGGGCCTAGGAGACTGATTTCGGCTATAAACTCATTTCTTATTCAGTCTAAATTGGATGTTACACCGTTAGTTGTGGAGGAAAATGAAAAAATGTAATACCCTAATTAGAACCTGAAATGTGGAAGGATGTGTTAAATTCTCATTTGTTAGTGTCTCCAGCAGCTAATAATAGGTTGACACAGCTCTTCATTACTCACGAAAGCTATTTGACTCCAGTACGGCTCTGCAAAATGGGTAGATGCCCGACTACTGAGTGCCATAGATGTAGAGCCCCTAAATCAGATATTTGTCGCATGATCTGGATATGTCCACGGATTCAGTTGTTCTGGAAAGAGGTGATGGCGTTATTACATTATGTCCTTCAATTCCCAGTGCGTATGACACCTTTAATATGCCTCTTTGGGATGGTTTCAGAGGATCTATGGTCTAACCATGTTAGGATTTTCCTGAGGGAGGTCCAGTTTTTGGCTTGTAAGGCTATTGGGCTCAGATGTATGGCCTCAAGGTCTCCTATGACATCTCAATGGAGATCTCTAGTTAACTCCATGTTACCATTTCTTAGATTGGTATATAGGAATAGGGGTTGTATAGAGAAATTTACTAAAGTCTGGGGTGCCTGGTGTGACTCACCGCTTACATTATTTACTCCTTCTAGGTTCATTGCTCTTAGAAATTCATTATTGGCGCACAATGTTTCCTGATTGCAACATGTACATTTTTACTTTTTTCTTCCTTTTAAATACATTTCTTTTTATACATATATGGTCTTTTAAATGCTACTTGTCAGTGTCCTAATTTTGATATTTTTTACATTTCTGTCATGCTTTGTATAACATACAATTGTTATGGAGTGATATTTTGAATCTGTCTGTATTGAATGACTCTGCATCTGTATAAGGTAATGTTACTTTTCAATAAAACGAGTTTAAAAATAAATTAATAAAGGTATGCCAAGAAGTTATTGAAGTGTTATTCCTTCATTCGTTCCGTATCTGCTGAAGAACATCCTGTCTGTCTGGCACCCCTGGTTGAGGCCATTTTTGCAATAAGCATCTTTTGGCTACTAGTAGCAGTGCATGAGCTAACCCCAGTATATAAATCGAGTCTGAAAAAGCATGAAATAAAAAGGTCTGTGGGGTCTTTGGCAGGTTAAGGTTTCGTTCACATCTGCGTCAGGGTTTTGTTCTGGCGTTCCGTTGGAGCTTGCCGTCAGAATGGAACCCTGACTGAAACAAACGGAAACCATAGCTTTCAGATTTGCATCACCATTGATTTCAATGGTGACGGATTCGGTGCAAATGGTTTCTGTTTGTCTCAGCTGGGCAAGCTTTCCTTTCTTTGACGGAATGAATACCATAGTCGACTATGGTATTGCTTTCGTCAAAACGACGCAACCCTTGCACAACTGAGACAAACGGAAACCATTTGCACCGGATCCGTCACCATTGAAATCAATGGCAATGCAAACGGAAACGTTTGTTTCAGTGAGGGTTCCATTCTGACAGGAAGCTCCGACGGAACGCCAGAACAGAGCCCTGATGCAGATGTGAACGAAGCCTTAAGCTGCCAAAAAGTTAGGAATATAGTGTAATGGCAGGGGGTAGGAAGACGGACAAGTGAGCCCTAATCTACCCGCCACTCTGTCCCTGCCTACTTGCAACGACCCGCCCTAGGCGACGGGGTACAACTGGGCGGCGGTCCCTGCGCTCAGTAAGTGCACGACAAACATGACAAACATACAAAGGAACACAAGCAAGGAAAAGGGGCCGTTGCCCACGGCAACACCGTGAGCAACCAGAGTGGTGAACGAGCCGAGTCAAGCCAGGAGTGTGCGAGGTACAAAACGAAAAGCAGAAGAGTAGTCGGTATGCCAGGGTCTGTATGGAGCAGGATCAAAAATAGCAGGAGCTGTAGCTTGGCCAGGAAACCAGAAGGAAAGAAACACAAGCAATAACAAGCACCGAGGGACAGGAAGTGCAGGCTTAAATAGACCGAGGGCGGGAGCTAGCTGAGTCTGGCCAGGTTACGATAGGCTCTCCCACTCCTAAGCCTGCCAGCCTGAATGGTGGAAGCAGGAGTCAGTCTTAGGGATGTATTCTCAGGTGCTGACTGATTAGTTCTGGGAGTTAACCCTGAAGCTGTGCCTGGCAGATCCTTTACAGTACCCCCCCTTTTATGAGGGGCCACCGGACCCTTTCTAGGTGGACCTGGCTTATTGGGGAACCGAAGATGGAACCTCCTGAGCAATACCCCAGCGTGAACATCCCGGGCGGGTACCCAAGTCCTCTCCTCGGGCCTGTATCCTCTCCAATGGACCAGGTACTGGAGAGAGCCTTGGACCATCCTGCTGTCCACAATCTTGGCCACCTCGAATTCTACCCCTTCAGGGGTGAGAACAGGGACCGGAGGTTTCCTCGAGGGAGCCAAGGACGGGGAGCAGCGTTTCAGGAGGGAGGCATGAAACACGTTGTGTATTCGAAAAGACGGTGGTAACTCCAGTCGGAAGGAGACAGGGTTAAGGACTTCAATGACCTTGTACGGCCCTATATACCGGGGAGCAAACTTTTTGGACAGGACTTTAAGGCGCAAATTTTTTGAAGACAGCCACACCAGATCCCCGACCACAAACAAGGGGTTAGCAGAACGTCTTCTATCTGTAGGAGTCTTTTGCATGCTCTGGGACGCCTCTAGGTTTTTCTGAACCTGGGCCCAGACTGTGCACAGTTCCTGATGAACGACCTCTACCTCGGGATTGTTGGAACTACCAGGTGAAACGGAGGAGAACCGTGGATTAAACCCAATATTACAGAAAAATGGGGAAACCCCTGACGAGTTACTGACCCGGTTATTAAGGGAAAATTTGGCGAGGGAAATGAAGGAGACCCAATCATATTGACAGTCAGAGATAAAACACCTTAAATATTGTTCTAGAGACTGATTAGTCCTCTCCGTTTGGCCATTAGTTTCAGGATTTAAGGCTGAGGAGAAGGAGAGATCAATCTTCAACTTTTTACAGAAGGCTCTCCAAAACAATGAAACAAATTGTACCCTTCTGTCAGAAACAATATTGACAGGAACCCCATGGAGACGCAGGATGTGTTTGATAAACAAGGTAGCTAACGTCTTAGCATTGGGTAGTTTCTTGAGGGGCACAAAATGGCACATCTTACTGAAGCGGTCTACTACAACCCACACTACCGACTTGCCTTGAGATGGAGGCAAATTGGTGATAAAATCCATGGAGATATGGGTCCAAGGTCTCTGAGGAATGGGCAAAGAACATAGTAAGCCCGCTGTTCGGGACCTGGGAGTCTTGGACCTAGCACAAATTTCACAAGCGGCGACGTAGACCTTAACGTCTCTAGGCAACCAAAGCCACCAATAGTTTCTGGCAATGAGATGCTTGGTACCCAGGGTGCCTGGATGGCCAGATAGTGCAGAGTCATGATTTTCCCTGAGTACCCTTAGCCGGAATTGCAGGGGAACAGCTTGTTCTCAGGAAGGTTCCCGGGAGCTGAACCTTGATTAGCCGCAATTTCGGAGACTAGGTCAGAATCAACAGAGAAAATTATTATACCTGGGAGCAAAACACAAGCAGGATCTTCTTCCGAAGGAGGGCTGGCCATGAAGCTATGCGACAGTGCATAAGCCTTAATATTTTTAGACCCAGCCCTATAGGTGACCAAAAAGTTGAATCTAGTAAAAAATAACGCCCATCGAGCTTGTCTCGGGTTAAGGCCCCGGGCAGATTCTAGGAAAACCAGATTCTTGTGGTCATTAAGGACCGTTACCTGGTGCCTAGCCCCCTCCAGGAAGTGGCGCCACTCTTCAAATGCCCATTTAATGGCTAAGAGTTCGCGGTTGCCAATATTATAGTTACTCTCAGTGGGCGAGAACTTCCTGGAGAAGTAGGCACAGGGACGGAGATGGGTGAGGGACCTGGTACCCTGGGACAAGACAGCACCCACTCCCACCTCGGAGGAGTCAACCTCCACGATGAATGGCTCCATTTGGTTAGGCTGAATCAACACTGGGGCCGAGATAAAGCACTTCTTAAGGACCTCAAAAGCCTGGACCGCCTCTGGAGGCCAGTGGAGGAGATCAGCACCTTTGCGAGTAAGATCCGTAAGAGGCTTAGCGATGACCGAGAAGTTAGCAATAAATCTCCTGTAATAATTAGCAAACCCCAGGAACCACTGTAACGTCTTCAGGGAGGCAGGTTGGACCCATTCAGCCACAGCCTGAACCTTGGCAGGGTCCATGCGGAATTCATGAGGAGTGAGGATTTGACCCAAAAATGGTACCTCCTTCTCTTAAAATCTCATTTATAAAATTCTGGAAGACCGCGGGAGCATTACAAAACCCAAAGGGCATGACGAGGTATTCGAAATGACCTTCAGGCGTGTTAAACGCAGTCTTCCACTCATCCCCCTCTTTGATGCGGATAAGGTTATAAGCCCCCCGTAAATCAAACTTAGAGAATCATTGGGCCCCCTGAACCTGATTGAAGAGATCAGGAATCAAAGGAAGGGGATACTGGTTCCGTACAGTGACCTTATTCAAGTTTCGGTAGTCAATGCATGGCCTAAGACCACCATCCTTCTTCCCTACGAAGAAGAAGCCAGCACCTACAGGAGAAGTAGAGGGGCGAATGTAACCCTTGGCCAGGCATTCCTGGATATACTCTCTCATGGCCTCACGTTCGGGACAAGAGAGATTAAATATCCTACCCTTAGGGAGCTTAGCTTCTGGTACCAAATCGATTGCGCAATCGTATTCTCTATGAGGAGGTAACACTTCGGAAGCCTTTTTAGAAAAAACATCAGCGAAGTCCTGAATAAACTCAGGTAGAGTGTTCACCTCCTCAGGGAGAGAAATTAAATTAACAGAAAAACATGACATCATGCATTCATTACCCCATTTGGTAAGATCCCCAGTATTCCAATTAAACGTGGGATTATGCATCTGCAACCAGGGAAGGCCTAAAACCAAATCGGATGATAATCCCTGCATCACCAGTACAGAGCACTGCTCCAAATGCATGGAGCCAACAAGGAGTTCAAAAACAGGGGTATGCTGCGTAAAATAACCATTAGCAAGAGGAGTGGAGTCGATACCCACTACCGGGACAGGTTTAGGCAAGTCAATCAATGGCATAGCTAGAGACATAGCAAATTCCACAGACATAATATTAGCAGAAGACCCTGAATCCACGAAGGCACTGCCGGTAGCAGACCTACCACCAAAAGAGACCTGAAAGGGAAGCAAGATTTTATTAGGTTTCATATTTACGGGAAATACCTGTGCGCCCAAGTGACCTCCCGGATGATCACTTAGGCGCGGAAGTTTTCCGGCTGCTTATTCTTACACCTAGGACAGTTGTTCGCTTGATGCTTGTCATCCCCACAGTAGAAGCAGAGACCATTCTTCCTGCGGCACCAGTCGAGTCAAACCAGGAGTGTACGAGGTACCAAACGCAGAGCAGGAGAGTAGTCAGTAAGCCAGGGTCAATATGAAGCAGGGACAAATAGTTCAAGCAGCAGAGCCAGGAAACAGGAGAGTCACAGGCAAAGGAGGAGCAGGAAGTGAAGGTATAAATAGACAGAGGGCGGGAGCTAGCTCCGTCTGGCCAGGCTGTGATAGGCTCTCCCACTCCTCAGCCTCCCAGCCTGATTGGTAGAAGGAGGGGTCACTCGATCAGACTTAGGAGCAGGTGCAGACTGACTAACCACGGGCGTCGACGCAGAAGCTGTGTCTGGCAGATCCTTTACAGTACCCCCCCTTTTATGAGGGGCCACTGGACCCTTTCTAGGTGGACCTGGCTTATTGGGGAACCGAAGATGGAACCTCCTGAGCAATACTGCAGCGTGAACATCCCGGGCGGGTACCCAAGTCCTCTCCTCAGGCCCGTATCCTCTCCAATGGACCAGGTACTGGAGAGAGCCTTGGACCATCCTGCTGTCCACAATCTTGGCCACCTCGAATTCTACCCCTTCAGGGGTGAGAACAGGGACCGGAGGTTTCCTCGAGGGAGCCAAGGACGTGGAGCAGCGTTTCAGGAGGGAGGCATGAAACACGTTGTGTATTCGAAAAGACGGTGGTAACTCCAGTCGGAAGGAGACAGGGTTAAGGACTTCAATGACCTTGTACGGCCCTATATACCGGGGAGCAAACTTTTTGGACAGGACTTTAAGGCGCAAATTTTTTGAAGACAGCCACACCAGATCCCCGACCACAAACAAGGGGTTAGCAGAACGTCTTCTATCTGCCTGAGTCTTTTGCATGCTCTGGGACGCCTCTAGGTTCTTCTGAACCTGGGCCCAGACTGTGCACAGTTCCCGATGAACGACATCTACCTCAGGATTGTTGGAACCACCAGATGAAACGGAGGAGAACCGTGGATTAAACCCAATATTACAGAAAAATGGGGAGACCCCTGACGAGTTACTGACCCGGTTATTAAGGGAAAATTCGGCGAGGGAAATGAAGGAGACCCAATCATATTGACAGTCAGAGATAAAACACCTTAAATATTGTTCTAGAGACTGATTAGTCCTCTCCGTTTGGCCATTAGTTTCAGGATTTAAGGCTGAGGAGAAGGAGAGATCAATCTTCAACTTTTTACAGAAGGCTCTCCAAAACAATGAAACAAATTGTACCCTTCTGTCAGAAACAATATTGACAGGAACCCCATGGAGACGCAGGATGTGTTTGATAAACAAGGTAGCTAACATCTTAGCATTGGGTAGTTTCTTGAGGGGCACAAAATGGCACATCTTACTGAAGCGGTCTACTACAACCCACACTACCGACTTGCCTTGAGATGGAGGCAAATTGGTGATAAAATCCATGGAGATATGGGTCCAAGGTCTCTGAGGAATGGGCAAAGAACATAGTAAGCCCGCTGTTCGGGACCTGGGAGTCTTGGACCTAGCACAAATTTCACAAGCGGCGACGTAGACCTTAACGTCTCTAAGCAACCCAGGCCACCAATAGTTTCTGGCAATGAGATGCTTGGTACCCAGGATGCCTGGATGGCCAGATAGTGCAGAGTCATGATTTTCCCTGAGTACCCTTAGCCGGAATTGCAGGGGAACAGCTTGTTCTCAGGAAGGTTCCCGGGAGCTGAACCTTGATTAGCCGCAATTTCGGAGACTAGGTCAGAATCAACAGAGAAAATGATTATACCTGGGGGCAAAACACAAGCAGGATCTTCTTCCGAAGGAGGGCTGGCCATGAAGCTATGCGACAGTGCATAAGCCTTAATATTTTTAGACCCAGCCCTATAGGTGACCAAAAAGTTGAATCTAGTAAAAAATAACGCCCATCGAGCTTTTCTCGGGTTAAGGCCCCGGGCAGATTCTAGGAAAACCAGATTCTTGTGGTCATTAAGGACCGTTACCTGGTGCCTAGCCCCCTCCAGGAAGTGGCGCCACTCTTCAAATGCCCATTTAATGGCTAAGAGTTCGCGGTTGCCAATATTATAGTTACTCTCAGTGGGCGAGAACTTCCTGGAGAAGTAGGCACAGGGACGGAGATGGGTGAGGGACCTGGTACCCTGGGACAAGACAGCACCCACTCCCACCTCGGAGGAGTCAACCTCCACGATGAATGGCTCCATTTGGTTAGGCTGAATCAGCACTGGGGCCGAGATAAAGCACTTCTTAAGGACCTCAAAAGCCTGGACCGCCTCTGGAGGCCAGTGGAGGAGATCAGCACCTTTGCGAGTAAGATCCGTAAGAGGCTTAGCGATGACCGAGAAGTTAGCAATAAATCTCCTGTAATAATTAGCAAACCCCAGGAACCACTGTAACGTCTTCAGGGAGGCAGGTTGGACCCATTCAGCCACAGCCTGAACCTTGGCAGGGTCCATGCGGAATTCATGAGGAGTGAGGATTTGACCCAAAAATGGTATCTCCTGCACCCCAAACACACATTTTTCAGTTTTAGCAAACAGTTAGTTTTCCCGAAGGGCCTGGAGCACCTTCCTGACATGCTCAATGTGGGAGGACCAGTCCTTAGAAAACACAAGTATGTCATCAAGGTACACTACAAGAAATACCCCCAGGTAGTCTCTTAAAATCTCATTTATAAAATTCTGGAAGACCGCGGGAGCATTACAAAACCCAAAGGGCATGACGAGGTATTCGAAATGACCTTCGGGCTTTTTAAACGCAGTCTTCCACTCATCCCCCTCTTTGATGCGGATAAGGTTATAAGCCCCCCGTAAATCAAACTTAGAAAATCATTGGGCCCCCTGAACCTGATTGAAGAGATCAGGAATCAAAGGAAGGGGATACTGGTTCCGTACAGTGACCTTATTCAAGTTTCGGTAGTCAATGCACGGCCTAAGACCACCATCCTTCTTCCCTACGAAGAAGAAGCCAGCACCTACAGGAGAAGTAGAGGGGCGAATGTAACCCTTGGCCAGGCATTCCTGGATATACTCTCTCATGGCCTCACGTTCGGGACAAGAGAGATTAAATATCCTACCCTTAGGGAGCTTAGCTTCTGGTACCAAATCGATTGCGCAATCGTATTCTCTATGAGGAGGTAACACTTCGGAAGCCTTTTTAGAAAAAACATCAGCGAAGTCCTGAATAAACTCAGGTAGAGTGTTCACCTCCTCAGGGAGAGAAATTAAATTAACAGAAAAACATGACATCATGCATTCATTACCCCATTTGGTAAGATCCCCAGTATTCCAATTAAACGTGGGATTATGCATCTGCAACCAGGGAAGGCCTAAAACCAAATCGGATGATAATCCCTGCATCACCAGTACAGAGCACTGCTCCAAATGCATGGAGCCAACAAGGAGTTCAAAAACAGGGGTATGCTGCGTAAAATAACCATTAGCAAGAGGAGTGGAGTCGATACCCACTACCGGGACAGGTTTAGGCAAGTCAATCAATGGCATAGCTAGAGACATAGCAAATTCCACAGACATAATATTAGCAGAAGACCCTGAATCCACGAAGGCACTGCCGGTAGCAGACCTACCACCAAAAGAGACCTGAAAGGGAAGCAAGATTTTATTAGGTTTCATATTTACGGGAAATACCTGTGCGCCCAAGTGACCTCCCGGATGATCACTTAGGCGCGGAAGTTTTCCGGCTGCTTATTCTTACACCTAGGACAGTTGTTCACTTGATGCTTGTCATCCCCACAGTAGAAGCAGAGACCATTCTTCCTGCGGAACTCTCTACGTTGTTGGGGAGACGCGGAGGCCCCGAGTTGCATAGGTTCATCCGAGTTTTCCGTGGAAGAACGAAGCAGCGGAACCTCGGGAGCCATCATGGGGGAGCCAGAGGAGAAGGCACCAAATCGTTCAAGTCGTCGTTCCCTGAGACATCGGTCAAGACGTTCCGCTAAAGCCATAACCTGATCTAGGGAGTCAGAAGAGGGATAGCTAACTAACAGGTCTTTCAGAGCGTTCGACAGACCCAATCTAAACTGGCACCTCAAGGCAGGGTCATTGCACCGAGAAGCTACACACCACTTCCTAAAATCAGAACAGTACTCCTCAACGGGTCTCTTACCCTGACGTATGGTCACAAGCTGACTCTCGGCAAAGGCAGTCTTGTCAGTCTCGTCATATATGAGCCTGAGAGCAGAAAAAAAAAGATCAACAGAGGAAAGTTCAGGAGCGTCAGGAGCCAAGGAAAAGGCCCATTCTTGGGGCCCGTCCTGGAGCCGGGACATAATTATACCCACTCACTGGCTCTCAGAACCTGAGGAGTGGGGCTTTAAACGGAAATAGAGCCTACAACTCTCCCGAAAGGAGAAAAAGGTCTTCCGGTCCCCTGAGAACGGTCAGGCAACTTGAGGTGGGGTTCAAGAGGTGAGGTCGGGGGCACTACCAGGGTAGCATCATGCTGGTTGCCCCTCTGAGCCAGGGCTTGGACCTGTAGGGAGATGACCTGCATTTGCTGAGCCAGGGTCTCAAGGGGGTCCATAGCTGTGTCAGGGACCAGGGTAGAAAAGGTATATGGGCCTGTGATTATGTAATGACGGGGAAGGGAGACAGACAGATGAGCCCTAATCTACCCGCACCTCAGTCCCTGCCTACTTGCAACGGCCCGTCCTAGGCGACGGCGTACAACTGGGCGACGGTCCCTACGCTCAATAAGTGCACGACAGACAAACAGACAAGGGTACACATAAGCTAAGGGAAATGGGGCAGTTGCCCACGGCAACACCGTGAGCAACAAGAATAGTGAACGAGCCGAGTCAAACCAGGAGTATACGAGGTACCAAACGCAGAGCAGGAGAGTAGTGAACGAGCCGAGTCAAACCAGGAGTGTACGAGGTACCAAACACAGAGCAGGAGAGTAGTCAGTAAGCCAGGGTCAATATGAAGCAGGGACAAATAGTTCAAGCAGCAGAGCCAGGAAACAGGAGAGTCACAGGCAAAGGAGGAGCAGGAAGTGAAGGTATAAATAGACAGAGGGCGGGAGCTAGCTCCGTCTGGCCAGGCTGTGATAGGCTCTCCCACTCCTCAGCCTCCCAGCCTGATTGGTAGAAGGAGGGGTCACTCGATCAGACTTAGGAGCAGGTGCAGACTGACTAACCACGGGCGTCGACACAGAAGCTGTGTCTGGCAGATCCTTTACAGCCACGTAAAACAATGGTCCCTCGGAACAGAACGCCGTATTTCTCATTCAAATCAATGGGCAGGTGTTTGAAGGCATTCTGCTTCCGATTTTTATGCCATTTTTCGTCCGTTTACGGCCTGAAAAATGGCCAAAAATAAGCCGTGTGCACATGCCCTACTAGTGCTGATGAAGACTAATACAGCTAGGCACATTGCAGTGAGTAATGAGGATTATGACGAGAAGTATGATGTAGACATGTATACAGTGCGTGTGTCGAAGATGGGTCTGAGGAGCACACTGGTGCAAATGAGAATGGACTGACAAATATGGGAAATCTCTTCCCAATGTTAGGAAAGCAAAATGAGAAAAACAAAGGAAATGTGTAAAGATGCCCTAGATTCAGATCACTGAACTGAAAGGAGATTTCCCATGAGGGAAAATTATGACATATTCACAGGATATGTCATAAATGTCAGATAGACGCGCACCTCTGGGACCCGTGCCTATCTCTACAACAGTGTCCCCTAAACCCCATTCTAGCTTTATGTGCTCATGCTGACTCCTGGCCGCTGCCTGACTACATGGTCGGGATTTGGTCGCCACTTCCTAATTACATGGTCGAGACATGGTCGGGAGTAACGGAATTCATAGTAGTGAATGGCAGTTACGGAAACAGCGTAGCATGCGAGCTACACTGTTTCCGTAACTACTACTTAGTTCTATGGGAGTTACAGAAACAGCATAGCTCAGCGAGTTAAGCTGTTTCTGTAACTCCCGACCATGTAATCAGTAAGTGGCTGGGAGGCAGCGTGAGCACAAAAAGCTAGAATGGGGTTTAGGGGGCCCCGTTCTAGAGATAGATGTGGGTCCCAGAGGTGGTACCTGCATCTATCTAATTTTTATGACATATCCTGTGGATATGTCATAATTGTCCCTCATGGGAAAACCCCTTTAAGTACAAGGTTGTGTAAATAAACTGGCTTTTTAATATACCTTATCTATAAGGTTTAAATAACTAAGTTAGCTGTGTAAAGTCAGGTTTTTAGAGATATAAATACAGCAGTCTTAGTTTCTTTCAGCATTTTGTCTTGCTGAGACTCATAGTTCTACAAGAATGGGTCTGAGAGGATGGGGGTGGTAAGGGGTTCAGTTCGCTCCTGGTTAGAGTACGTGGGAGTGTTAGAAGGAATGTGAAAGCTAATTGTGTCTTATCTCCACACTGCTGTTCTTAGTGCTGTCCTCAATAACACATTATGCTGAGAGGAGCTCTCCCTTGTCACTGAAGGATAAAGCAACTGATATTGTCTCAACCATGATCTCATCATCATGGTCCCACACGCTTTCTTCTCTGTTCCACTAGATGAAGAATCACAGTTGCTATTTGCTTTTACACATGCAGACAAGCAATACTGTTGGGTGGTGCTACCCCAGTGCGTGGCCAACAGCCCCACCCAATTCAGTTAGGCCCTTTCTGCAGTGCTGCAAGGCTATGCCCCGTCCACTGCTGGAACCCAGTTGTTGCAGTATGTTAATGACCTACTTCTGGCCAGTGAGTCAGAAAAGGACTACCAAAATGTCACCCTAAGTCTCCTGTTGTTTTTGGCAACAAACGGCTGCAAGATATCTAAAGATACGATGTAATTTTGTCAGGAGAAAGTCACTTTTCTAGGCCATTGCATATCCCAGTGGGCCGGACATTTGTCCCCAGATAGAGTGGTAGCAATACAAGACACTCCTGTCCCGGCCACTCCCAGACAACTCTGTGCATTTATGGGATTGGTGGGATACTGTAGGGAGTGGATACCAGGGGCATCCAGCCTTTTACACATCACCCACGATTATGGGCCCATCTTTCATAGTAGGAACTTTGTTGGATCATTGGGTAAGCCAATTAAGAATGCAAGAGAAGTAGCCAAACTATTATAGGCCCTGTTAGAACCCAGCCATGTAGCCATAATAAAGGTGCAAGTCCACACCAAGGAGACCATGCCGAGGCAATAGGCAATAGAAAGGCTGACGAGGCTGCCAAAGCAGCTGCAATCCTGCCCCTGGACGGTGGAGGAGGGGTTAGCATGTTCACCCACCTGCCAGTGACAGAAGTGGACCTCCAGGTGTTGAAGGGCTTCCCAGGCACCTGTAGACAAGGTAGAGTAGCACCAATGGCAAGAGAAAGGGGCTGCCCTGAAAAAGGATGGCCTCTGGGCTGTAGGGACTAAGTTATGTTTTCCCAGGTCTCTATACCCAATGATGACACACCTGGCGCACGGCTGTACGCACCTCTCTAAGGAAAGTATGTGCAGCAGGTATCAGCAAATTGGCTTGCCCCTGGATTCAATAATGCCGCCACTAGGTTTGTAGCAGCCTGCATGATATGCACACGGCATAACACGGGTAAAACAGCAAAGGCTCCTATGAAAAGTGTACCCTGGCCAGATTACCCATTCCATCGACTACAGATTGACTACATACAACTACCTAAGATAGGTGTGTATGAATATGTGCTCGTATGCGTAGACCTGTTCTCAGGGTGGCCTGAAGCCTGGCCAGTATCTTACCCCACTGCAAAGACCACGGCCAGGAAAATTCTGAAGTTGTGTGTAGATATGGGGTCCTTGAGACCATAGAATGTGACAGGGGAACCCATTTTACTGGAGAAAGTTATGACGGAGGTCATGGGATCAGTGGGGATAGAACAAGCTTTCCACACTCCCTACCGCTCCCAGAACAGTGGTAGGATAGAAAGAATGAATGGTACCCTGAAGATAAGGATAAAAAAAGCAATGCAAGAAACAGGGAGGCCCTAGCCTGAGTATCCACCCCTTGCTTTGTACTCAGTCCAGGTAACGCCTAACCGAGAGTTGAGGCTTAGTCCCTATGAAATCTAGTTTAAAAGTGTCCCCAAGACAGGCTTGCACTTCCCTCAGCAGTTACAGGCAATGCCTGGGGACCTTACCCAGTATGTCGGGGCCCTACAGAAGCATGTACAATTGAGAAAACGTGTATTATCTTCCATTCCAGACCCTAACTCCACAGACGGTACACACACAATACAACCTGGAGATTGGGTTTTCCTCAAAAGACACAAGAGGAAAAGCCTCGAGCCAAGGTTTGACGGGCCCTACTGTGTCCAGCTGACTATGGCCACTTAAGTGAAGCTTGAGTGAAAACTGACATGGATCTATGCCAGCCAATGCAGGCAGGTGCAGAAGCCTGGACCGTTGTCCTCATCTGCCTAATGGCACCCCGTGCCTATAGTAAAAATGAATAAGTTGACCAACTGTTGTAAATGCATACATTCACCTATAGCATACAAAGATATGCCCTATCTAGCTGTTCCCATTACAGAAGTGGAACTCTTTGCAACCGATTGTTGGAACCTGACGTTGCATAACTTCAATAAGTGCACAAATGTTAGTGTCCCTCTTTCAATAGTGGGAAATGTTTTTCACCCTTGGTGGGTGGCCAATATTACCAAAAGAGGGAACCCAAGGATGATAGACTATAGGCAGAGGACCCAAGAAAATTGGAAAGGGTCAATGTTTCGTCATTTTAAAATTAGATACTGTTTGTGTCAATATGCGCATGATTTTTCTTTAACACTTGTAGGTTTCGCAGTTAAGAATGCACATCATTTAGCAATGTTTTCTGAAATGTTTGGTAATGTAACGGAATGTATGTTTGATCCTTACATAGTTACATAGTTTGTACGGTTGAAAAAAGACACATGTCCATCAAGTTCAACCAAGGGATGGGAAAGGGGAAGTGGGATGGGAAAGGGGAAGTAAAAAATTTCTACACATAGCAGTTAATATTTTTTTGTTCTAGGAAATTATCTAAGCCTTTTTTAAAGCCATCTACTGTCCCTGCTGCGACCAGCTCCTGCGGTAGGCTATTCCATAGATTCACAGTTCTCACAGTAAAGAAGGCTTGTCGCCTCTGCAGGTTGAACCTTTTTTTCTCCAGACGGAGGGAGTGCCCCCTTGTTTTTTGAGGGGGTTTTACATGGAACAGGATTTCACCATATTTTTTGTATGCGCCATTCATATATTTATATAAGTTAATCATGTCCCCCCTTAGTCGTCTTTTCTCAAGGCTAAATAGGTTTAGTTCTTTTAATCTTTCCTCATAACTTAGATTCTCCATGCCCCTTATTAGCTTCGTTGCTCTTCTTTGTATTTTTTCCAACTCCAGGGCATCCTTTCTATGAACTGGAGCCCAGAACTGGACTGCATATTCTAGATGAGGCCTCACTAATGCTTTGTAAAGTGGTAATATTACATCCCTGTCCCGCGAGTCCATGCCTCTTTTGATACACGACAATATTTTGCTGGCCTTTGAAGCAGCTGATTGACACTGCATGCTGAAATTTAGTTTATGATTTACAAGTACACCCAGATCCTTCTCAACAATTGACTCCCCCAGTGTAGCTCCCCCTAGGACATATGATGCTTGCAGGTTTTTCGTACCCAGATGCATAACTTTACATTTATCTACATTAAACTTCATCTGCCAAGTGGACGCCCAAACACTTAGTTTGTTTAAATCTGCCTGCAATTCACAAACATCTTCCATAGTCTGAACTATATTGCATAGCTTGGTGTCATCTGCAAAAATAGAAATAGTGCTATTAATCCCATCCTCTATATCATTAATAAATAAGTTGAATAATAGTGGTCCCAGCACTGAACCCTGGGGTACACCACTTATAACTGGGGACCATTCAGAGTAGGAATCATTGACCACAACTCTCTGGATACGGTCCTTGAGCCAATTCTCAATCCAATTACAAACTATACTTTCTAAACCTATAGTCCTTAATTTACCCATTAGATGTCTATGAGGGACAGTGTCAAATGCCTTTGCAAAGTCCAAAAACACTATATCCACAGCGGCCCCTCTGTCTAGACTTCTGCTTACCTCTTCATAAAAACAAATCAGGTTGGTTTGACAGCTTCTGTCCTTTGTAAAACCATGCTGGCTGTCACTTATAATACTATTTATTGTCACATAATTCTGTATATAGTCCCTCAATAGCCCCTCAAACATTTTCCCCACAATTGATGTTAAGCTTACTGGTCTATAATTACCCGGCGAAGACCTAGAGCCCTTTTTGAAAATAGGCACCACATTTGCCCTGCGCCAGTCCCTTGGCACTATACCACTCATGAAAGACTCTCTAAATATTATGAAGAGGGGGACAGAAATAACTGAACTAAGCTCTTTAAGAACTCTAGGGTGTAACCCATCTGGTCCCGGGGCCTTGTGTACATTTATTTTATTTAATTTAGCTTGGACCATATCTACATTCATCCAATTCAGTATATCAACTGATATATTAACAGCACCGGCAGCGGCTACATCAGCTGCTCCTTCTTCTGTTGTATATACAGAGCGGAAGAACCCATTTAGTAACTCTGCCTTCTCTTGATCCCCTGTGACCAACTCCCCATTACCACTATCTAAGGGTCCTACATGTTCAGACCTGGGCTTTTTTGCATTTATATGCTTGAAGAATTTTTTAGGATTTGTTTTAGTATCCTTGGCCACCTGCCTTTCATTTTGTATTTTTGCTGATTTTATTACATTTTTACAGATTTTATTAAGCTCTTTATATTTTACACAGGCTGCAGATGTACCCTCAGATTTGTATTTTTTAAATGCCCTTTTTTTGTCATGTATTGCCCCTTTCACAGAAGGTGTAAGCCATGTGGGGTTTAATTTTAGTCGTTTATACTTGTTACCTGTAGGAATACATTTTGCACTATAATTACCCAAAGTAGATTTGAAAATCTCCCATTTATCATTTGTCCCATTATTTGACATTAGTTCTTCCCAGTCTATATCCTGAATTGCCGCCCTCATCCTGGGGAAATTGGCTTTCTTAAAATTAAATGTTTTTGCCCTCCCAGCCTGCGTTTGTTTTTTACAGTATAGGTAAAATATAACTATATTATGATCACTGTTACCAAGGTTTTCACGAACATTGACATTCCCAACAAGCTCTGCATTATTAGAAATGACCAGATCCAACAGAGCTTCACCTCTAGTCGGGTCTTCCACAAACTGGCACATAAAATTTTCCTGCAACAGGTTGAGGAAATGTCTCCCCTTTGCAGTTGAAGCCGAACCATGACACCAATTAATATCCCGATAATTAAAATCTCCCATTATCACAACAGTACCCGCCTATATTTGACCTTCTATCTCTTCAGTTATATTGGGGGGTCTATAGATTACACCAAAAGTAATTTTTTCAGTGTTTACTTCCCTTTGTAATTCCACCCACAAGGTTTCAACCTCCTCACAGTCTTCACCCTCTAATGTCTCATTTACACTCACCTTCATATCACTTCTCACATACAGACATACACCACCACCTTTCCTATTTGCCCTGTCTTTCCGAAACAGTGTAAAACCCTGTAGATTTACAGCCCAGTCATGTGAAGAGTCCAGCCATGTTTCAGCAACACCAACTATATCTATATCTTCTTCCAGTATTAAGGCCTCCAGCTCCCCCATTTTGCTTGCTAGACTTCTGGCATTTGTGAACATACACTTTAACTTGCCTTTAAATGTTTCACTTTCACTATCAGAAATGTGATTATTTGACATTTGGGCCTTTTTATTTTCACTGCTGTTTTGTAACGAAAGGATCTCCTTATCTTGTTGCCTAGTCCTCTCCCCACCGTCTGTTTCTCCCCCCACCAATATAGTCTGACCCCTCTCTAACCTAACTACCCCTTTATTTCCTACATTGGCCTCCCTCCTCAGCCCTAGTTTAAACACTCCGCCACCCCAGCTAGAATTCTCTCCCCCAGCACAGCGGACCCCCTTCCATTTAGGTGCAAATCATCTGCAGAATACAGTTTGTACCCCAATGAAAAGTCAGCCCAGTGCTCTAGGAACCCAAATCCTTCTCCTCTACACCAAGACTTAAGCCATGCATTTAACTCCCCGAGCTCCCGCTGTCTTTCCTGTGATGCGCATGGCACAGGCAGTATTCCTGAGAATACAACCTTGGAGGTCCTTCCCTTCAGCTTGTAGCCTAGTTCTGTAAAATTATTCTTAAGGCTCCTCCACCTACCATTTATTCTGTCGTTGGTACCGACATGGACCACAACAGCTGGATCATCACCAGCCCCTCCCAGCAATTTGTCCACCCGTTCCACCACATGCCGAACCCTGGCACCAGGGAGACAGCAAACCATTCGGTTGAGGCGGTCTTGGCGACAAATTATTCTATCCGTCTTCCTGATTATAGAATCCCCTACAACTATCAATTGTAGCGTATCCTTGTAACTTATTTATATATATTGGACAGTTGATCCTAGTTTTGCCTGCTGCCATTTAGTTGGTTGAACCCAGCCAAGTTGGTTAAAGTGTTTTGTAAGTTGGATTGGTGGTTTGTTACATACAACCTTACAATTTTTATTATATGTAATATTTATATATGTTTGTATTTAGTTTGTTTACAGATGTGTTCCGAAAATGGCCTCCTTATATCATCGAGTTGTGATAACATCAATGCTCCCCTCATATACTAGTGGACTCCAATAGGAGTTCTTGCTTTTATGTATGTCATCCTGTGGAATGGTCTGAAGACGGACCGTAGTGTATCCAATGAGACCCAACCTGGAGGTTGAAGTACACGGAATGTCATACAGAAAGGGGCGATAGTATAAGTATATAGAAACAAAAGAGGGGTTATGTTATAGTAATTATGTGTTTCTATTGTACTCCATGTGCTAAAAAGATCATTAACCCCTTCCCTCCGCAGCCATTTTTTGATTTTCACGTTTGTTTTTTCCTCCCCTTCTTCCAAAAGCCATAACTTTTTTATTTTTCCATCAATATTGCCGTATGAGGGCTTGTTTTTTGCGTGACGAGTTGTAGATTTTTATTACACCATTTATTGTACCAGATAATGTAGTGGGAAATGAGAAAAAAATATATGTGGGGTGGAATATGAAAAAAACAGCGATTCCCCAATCTTTTGAGTGGTTTTGTTTTTACTTCTTTCACTGTGCAATAAAAAGTGCATGTTAACTTTATTCTGTGGGTCAATACAATTACAGTGATGCACATTTATATCGTTTTTTTTTATGTTTTACTACTTTTACAAGGAAAAAACTGATTGTTAAAAATAAAATGTAAGATTTGTCGCCACATTCTGGGAGCCATAACTTTTTCATTTTTCCATTTAGCGGTATGAGGGCTGTAGTTTATATTGGGACCATTTTTTTTTTACATTCTTTATTTATATTTTCCCCTGGATAAGTATACAGCAAAACATATAATATTCGCACAAAGCATGCATAGAAAGTAATACAAAATAATACAATTTTATTATGCATACAAAGTTCCAAAACACAATGTACAGCAGTCCTCTGACGCAGCAGAAGAAAAAGTTATAATGGAAACAGAAAGCATGGATATTAGAAAGCATATACATGTCAATACAAATGAGCATTACTAACAGGACAGTAGGCACCATGGCGACCAGAACCAAAACTACTCAGCAGCGCAGATCACCAATATACACAGCCTTTGTCAGAGAGAGGATTAGAAATGGAAGCAGAACAAGAAAACACAGAGAACTCTAACGGATCTGACATATCACCCCCCCAGAACCTATCAATGTCCCCATCGGTATAGGGCATGCACTCCCCCTTCTCCCAGCTAACGGAAACATGACTCAAACTTCAAGGAGACCCGCCCTCCCCTCCCTATGAAGCCTATGCATACAACAAATAATCGCCAGACTCACAGAACACCCTCCACTCCCGCCAAATCAACCTCACATTCCCAGTGGACCTATGATGGGCTTGTGTTGCCTCCTCCATTCTCTGCAGATGTAGTACCTCCTGAAACCAGTCAGTAATCTTAGGCATGCTACTGGTCTTCCAAAGATGTGGGATAACAGTGTGAGCTGCAATCAGCAGGAAACTAATCAGGGTTTTCATATATCTTTTGATTTTGTGAGATTCCGGCAAGTGAAACGAAATCTCGTTTACCTCCGTAATCTCGCTTGATTTTGTTTCACTTGCCGGAATCTCACAAAAAAGATTCAGAAGTGTCAGGATTCTGAATAAACATGACATCCAGGCTGGATGGTCATGTGTATTCATTATCAGGACACTGTAGTAATGTTAGGGTTTGTGTATGTAGCTGCACATAGTGATATAACTATATCTCTAGTGCAGTGTAAATGAATGGAGAGGAGTGCATGATGCCGATTGGTCAGCGTCATACACTCCTCTGTACAACGCCCACTTGGTCGAAAGTAAAAATACGCCCACTTGGGCATTAAGAAAGCTCATTAGCATAAACCAAAATCGCTCCTAACGTTGTGAAAATAGATCGTTTTTAAAAAATAAAAAGCATTACAGTCACCTACATTACAGCGCCGATCTCCTTATATAGGAGATAGGGCACTTATAATGTGGTGACAGAGCCTCTTTAAATCCTGCAGAAAATTGTAAATGATAGAGATAGTTTTAACTGGAGGAATACAGGCAACATACAACTGCTCCAACGGTGTCAGGTCCCTATGCAGACGCAGCTTCATCTTATTACCATTATAGAAGTGTTGTACCCGTAAAAAGTCCCAGCGTCTAATTATAGATATCTCCATTTCCGGGACAAGTACATCAAAAGACTTAAGACCCTGAGTCGTTAAAACATGCTGAAAAGTTAAAGGAGAAGGTCTAGAGCAGGGGTCAGGAACCTTTTTGGCTAAGAGAGCCGTAAACGCCACATATTTTGAAATATAATTCCGCGAGAGCCGTACAATATGTTTAAAGGGCCATTGACAGATCAATCGCTCCAATGTTCACTTAGTACAGCAAGGAATGCTCCTCCCTGCTGTATAAAGCCACAACTGGACTGAAACAATGGTAATTAGCAGTAAAAAAATTAAATAAATAACTTACATTGTGAGCTTGCGATGCATGACATCAGTCCAGCAGTCTGGCTTCTTCTTTTTCCTGCGCATGACTGGAAGCTGGCATTCTTCCCACCTGATGTTGCATGCTTGCAGACGGCGCGGCTATGCAGGGAGTTATGGGAAATGTAGTCCATGCTCCCTGCCGCTCACCACTGCCGCCAATGCTTATCAGGCCATCAAAGAACTACCAATATCAGCGTGCACCGCGGCCTGATGGAGCGCGGTGCACGGGCTGATGGAGCGCGGTGCATGCATCCTTCCCATAGACAGGTAGGAGCCCTGTCTGCGAGCCAGATACGGCCATCAAAAGAGCCATATCTGGCTCGCGAGCCATAGGTTCCCGACCCCTGGTCTAGAGGAAAGAGAGAAAATTGCTTTTCTGTTTACATTCATCCTTTTGACAGCTGTTGCGCGAAACAGCCAGTTCGCACGGAAGTGCTTCCGTACGACATGCGTGGTTTTCACGCACCCATTGACTTCAATGGGTGCGTGATGCGCGAAAAACGCTGAGATATTGAACATGTCGCGCTTTTTACGCAGCGGACAAACGCTGCGCATAAAGCACGGACTGTCTGTACTGCCCCATATACTTCTATTGGTCCATGCGAGCCGCGTGAAAACCACACGGCCTGCACGGACGCAATTCACGTTTGTGTGAATCGGCCCTAAAGCAAAATAAATTCACATCTGCCCACAAAAACACCTATGACATAAATTCTATCCCGAACACTCCATGTATACATTCAGGGCCGCCATCAGGAATTTCAGGGCCCCCTACAGCTAAATTTTCTGGGCCCCCCTACAGTGGCACCGCCTGTTAACGGTACTCCATCCAGCACTATATTATGGTACCCAGGGCCGCCATCAGGGGGGGTATTATGGGTACTGATGTGAGAGGCCCGGCCAAACCTAATTGAAAGGGGGGCCCGGCAACTGCCGCGACTTGCCTTTGGTAGAAAAAAAACAGGCCCCTGCAATGGGGCTTGTTTTTTTCACCAAAAGAATGTCGTGAGCTGCGGGCCCCCCTTTCAATTAGGTTTGGCCGGGCCTCTCACATCAGTACCCATAATACCCCCCCTGATGGCGGCCCTGGGTAGCATGGGGGTCGTCAAACACTGCCGCCCGTGCGACCGATCGCGCGCACCCGCCTGGAACTGCGCACCGAATTTTGAGGCAGATTTTGACCTGCCCACACTATCTTGCCGCGTTTTTTGCCCGCGGCGATTGATGATAGACAAAAAACGCAGCGAAAAATGCATTTTCTGCCTCCCATTGATTTAGATGGGAGGTCAGAGGCAGAACCGCGGCAAGAAAGGACGTGCTGATTTTTCTTTTTTCCGCGACTGGCTCCCATTGATTTCAGATTAAATCAATGGGAGGCGGTTTTAGAAGTTTTTTTGGTGCTGATTCTGACGCAGTGTCCGAGTCAATATCAAGGCCCAAAAACTCTGTGAACTGGGCCTTATTGTTAGGGCTTATTCAGACGAACGTGTAATACATCCGTGCAACGTGCGTGATTTTCACGCGCCTCGCACGGACCTATATTACTCTATGGGGCCGTTCAGACTGTCAGTGATTTTCACGCAGCGTGTGTCCGTGTGTCCGCTGCGTAAAACTCACGACATGTCCTATATTTGTGCATTGTTCGCGCATCACGCACCCATTGACGTCAATGGGTGCGTGAAAATCACGCCCAGCACTTCCGCAGCAGTATAAACTATGAATGAAAACAGAAAAGCACCACGTGCTACAAACATACAAACAGAGTGTCATAATGATGGCGGCTGCGCGAAAATCACCTAGCCACACATCATACGCTGCTGACACACGGAGCTGTTATGGACCTTTTGCATGCTCACGCAAAAAGCACACGCTTGTGTAAATCCGGCCTTAGGGTAGGAACACACTAGGCATGAACGCTGCGGATTTTATGCAACACATTTTATTGTGGATAATCCGCAGCGTATGCGTATTACAGTCGCAGCCGAGTGGATGAGATTAGAACAAATCTCATTCACACGCTACAAAAATAATTGACCTGCAGTGTGGCTTTTTAAGCCGCAACATGTCAATGTATTCTGTGGAATTGCCGCTCCTCTGTTGCGGAAATGCTGCGGTTCTGCCGCAAAAATCACACATGAGAAAAAAAAAAAAGGCACTTTTTTAAATTTATAAAAAAGTTTAGACTTGCCCCGGCCATAGTCCTGGTGACGCGATCCTCTATTCCGGGCTGCGCTAATAATAGAGGATCGCGTCACTTGGACTACGGCCGGGGCAAGTCTAAACTTTTTTATAAATGTAAAAAAGTACCTTTTTTTTCTCATTTGTGATTTTTGCGGCAGAACCGCAGCATTTCCGCAACAGAGGAGCAGCGATCCCACAGAATACATTGACATGCTGCGGCTTAAAAAGCCAAAAGCCACACTGCAGGTCCATTATTTTTGCAGCGTGTGAATGAGATTTGTTCAAATCTCATCCACTCTGCTGCGACTGTAATACGCATACGCTGCGGATTATCCACAATAAAATGTGTTGCATAAAATCCGCAGCGTTCATGCCTAGTGTGTTCCTACCCTAAGGCCGGATTTACACGAGCGTGTGCTTTTTGCGTGCGCAAAAAAGTGACGTTCTGCGCATGCAAAAGGTCCATAACAGCTCCGTGTCAGCAGCGTATGATGCGTGGCTGCGTGATTTTCGCGCAGCCGCCATCATTATGACACTCTGTTTGTAGCACGTGGTGCTTTTCTGTTTTCATTCATAGTTTATACTGCTGCGGAAGTGCTGGGCGGGATTTTCTCGCACCCATTGACTTCGATGGGTGCGTGATGCGCGAACAATGCACAAATATAGGACATGTCGTGAGTTTTACGCAGCGGACACACGGACACACTCTGCGTGAAAATCACTGACAGTCTGCACGGCCCCATAGAGTAACATAGGTCCGTGCGAGGCGCGTGAAAATCACACACGATGCACGGACGTATTACACGTTCGTCTGAATAAGCCCTAACAATAAGGCCCAGTTCACACAGTTTTTGGGCCTTGATATTGACTCGGACACTGCGTCAGAATCAGCACCAAAAAACTTCCAAAACCGCTTCCCATTGATTTAATCTGAAATCAATGAGAGTAAGTCGCAGAAAAAAGAAAAAGCAGCACGTCCTTTCTTGCCGCGGTTCCGCCTCTGACCTCCCATCGAAATAAATGGGAGGCAGAAAATGCATTTGTCCCTGCGTTTTTTGTCTGCTGTCCTCAATCGCAGCGGGCAAAAAACGCAGCAAAAAACGCAGCAAGATAGTGTGGGCAGGTCAAAATCTGCCTCAAAATCTGCCTCAAAATTCTTTAACCCCTTAAGGACGCAGCCTAGTTTGGGCCTTAAGGCTCAGAGCCCATTTTTCAAATCTGACATATTTCACTTTATGTGGTAATAACGTCGGAATGCTTAAACCTATCCAAGCGATTCTGAGATTGTTTTCTCGTGACACTTTGGGCTTCATGTTCGTGGTAAAATTTGGTCGATATATTCAGTCTTTATTTGTGAAAAATTGCAAAATTTAGAGAAAATTTACAAAAAATAGCATTTTTCAGAATTTAAATGCATCTGCTTGAAAAACAGACGGTTATACCACCCAAAATAGTTACTAGTTCACATTTCCCATATGTCTACTTTAGATTGGCATCGTTTTTTGAACATTATTTTATTTTTCTTGGACGTTACAAGGTTTAGAACATAAACAGCAATTTCTCATATTCTTAAGAAAATTTCAAAAGCCTTTTTTTGAAGGTGCCAGTTCAGTTCTGAAGTGGATTTGAGGGGCCTATGTATTAGAAACCCCCATAAAACACCCCATTTTAAAAACTAGACCCCTCAAAGTATTCAAAACAGCATATAGAAAGTTTTTTAACCCTTCAGGCATTTCACAGGAATTAAAGCAAAGTGGAAATGAAATTTGCAAATTTCATTTTTTCTGCTGAATTTCAATTTTATTCAATTTTTTTTTAGTAACAGAGAAGGTTTTACCAGAGAAACACTACTAAATATGTATTGTCCAGATTCTGCAGTTTTTAGAAATGTCCCACATGTGGCCCTACTGCGCTCGTGGACTAAAACACAAGCCCTAGAAGCAAAGAAGCACCTAGTGCATTTTGACGCCTCTTTTTTATTAGAATATATTTTAGGCAGCATGCCAGGTTTGAAGAGGCGTTGAGGTATCAAAACAATGGAAACCCACCAGAAGTGACCCCATTTTGGAAATTACACCCCTCAAGGAATTCATTTATGGTTTTTGTTATCATTTTGACCGCACAGTTTTTTCACAGCACCTATTTGAATTGGGCTGTGAAATGAAAAAAATGATATTTTTTCCAATAAAATGTCATTTTTGATCAAATTTTCTTATTTTCACAGGGAACAACATACCCCATTTTGTTGCCCAATTTGTCCTTAGTGCGGCAATACCCCATTTGTGGTGATAAACTGCCGTTTGGGCCCATGGGAGGGCTCAGAAGGAAAGGAGCGCTATGTGTTTGTTGGAGTCCAGATTTTGCTGGATTGGTTTTCGGGTGCCATGTCGCATTTGCAGAGCCCCAGAGGTATCAAAGCAATGGAAACCCACCCGAAGTGACCCCATTTTGGAAACTACACCCCTCAAGGAATTCATTTATGGTTTTTGTTATCATTTTGACCGCACAGGTTTTTCACAGCACCTATTTGAATTGGGCTGTGAAATGAAACAAATGATATTTTTTCCAATAAGATGTCATTTTTGATCAAAATTTCTTATTTTCACAGGGAACAACATACCCCATTTTGTTGCCCAATTTGTCCTTAGTGCGGCAATACCCCATTTGTGGTGATAAACTGCCGTTTGGGCCCATGGGAGGGCTCAGACGGAAAGGAGCGCTATGTGTTTGTTGGAGTCCAGATTTTGCTGGATTGGTTTTCGGGTGCCATGTTGCATTTGCAGAGCCCCAGAGGTATCAAAGCAATGGAAACCCACCCGAAGTGACCCCATTTTGGAAACTACACCCCTCAAGGAATTCATTTATGGTTTTTGTTATCATTTTGACCGCACAGGTTTTTCACAGCACCTATTTGAATTGGGCTGTGAAATGAAACAAATGATATTTTTTCCAATAAGATGTCATTTTTGATCAAAATTTCTTATTTTCACAGGGAACAACATACCCCATTTTGTTGCCCAATTTGTCCTTAGTGCGGCAATACCCCATTTGTGGTGATAAACTGCCGTTTGGGCCCATGGGAGGGCTCAGACGGAAAGGAGCGCTATGTGTTTGTTGGAGTCCAGATTTTGCTGGATTGGTTTTCGGGTGCCATGTTGCATTTGCAGAGCCCCAGAGGTATCAAAGCAATGGAAACCCACCAGAAGTGACCCCATTTTGGAAACTACACCCCTCAAGGAATTCATTTATGGTTTTTGTTATCATTTTGACCGCACAGTTTTTTCACAGCACCTATTTGAATTGGGCTGTGAAATGAAAAAAATGATATTTTTTCCAATAAGATGTCATTTTTGATCAAAATTTCTTATTTTCACAAGGAACAACATACCCCATTTTGTTGCCCAATTTGTCCTTAGTGCGGCAATACCCCATTTGTGGTGATAAACTGCCCTTTGGGCCCATGGGAGGGCTCAGAAGGAAAGGACCACCATTTGGCCTACTGGAGCTTTTCTGGTGCTAAGTCATGTATGCAGAAGCCCCTGAGGTACCAGTACAGTTGAAACCCCCGAGAAGTGACCCCATTTTAAAAACTACACCCCTTAAGACATTCATCTAGAGGTGTAGTGAGCATTTTGACCCCACAGGTACTGTGTAAAAGATAATGCGCAGCAGATGGTGCAGTGTGAGATTTGCAATTTTATATATATATATATATATATATATATATATATATATGTATATGCCATTTCAGTGTCCAATATAGTGTGCCCAGCATGCGCCACCGGAGATATACACCCCTTAAATTGTAATGTGGGTTCTCCTGGGTACGACAATACCCTACATGTGGCTGTTATCAGCTGCCTGGGCATACGGCAGGGCTCAGGAGGGAAAGATGAGGGGGGTAAGCTGTGCGGAGTGCATCAGGGTAAATTAAAAATCAAGGGTAGTATGATACAATTTAAAACAATCTTTTATACAGAGCCCTGGTTTTTCGGGACACGTGTCACATTGGTATATTGTGTTCTTCCTTATCCCCCTCTTATAGCAGACTCTGCACCTCTTTTGACTCTTTCCCTTTCCACCGGTTTGGGGACCTTCTCCTGGAAAGTGTTGCCCTGGTACGATGCGTGTGGCCTCGCTTCCAGAAGTACTGGGTGCCCCCCCTTCCTGGTCCCTAAAGATTAGATCTTGAAATTCCAGGAAAGTTCCCCTCTGGCCTGCACATCGACGTAGCACGTACGCATTGTACAATGCCATCTGTATGATGTGCCCGGCCAGCTTCTTATACCACACCGCATGGCGCTGCAGGGCTTCAGGACTTGATTTGACAAGTCCATCCCTCCCATGTACCTATTGTAGTCCAGGATGCAGTCTGGTTTGGGGGTGGCCTTTCCTTCATATATCCTAAACCTGTAGGTATACCCTGATGCACTCTCGCACAGCTTATACATCTTCACGCCATACCTTGCCCTCTTACCTGGCAGGTACTGGCGGAATTGAACCCTCCCTTTAAAATGTACCAGGGACTCATCAATAGAAAAACACTTCTCGGGGGTGTATGCTTGGGAAAACCGGGCACTGGAACGGTCTAATAGGGGTCTCCGTTTATACAAACGGTCAAAACTGGGGTCATCTCGGAGTGGGCACGGCTCATTATCAGTATAATGTAAGAAGCGAAGTATTGCCTCATTTATTTATTTTTTTAGGTTCCAGTTCATTTCTGAAGTTGCTTTGAGGGGCCCATATATTAGAAACCCCTATCAAACACCCCATTTTAGAAACTAGACCCCTCAAAGTATTCACAACAGCATTTAGAAAGTTTATGAACCCTTTAGGTGTTTCACAGAAATTTAGAGCAAAGTAGAGGTGAAATTTACTCTTTTTATACCATTTTTTTTATAACACAAAAGGATTTATCAGAGAAACGCAACGCAATACTTATTGCCCAGATTCTGCAGTTTAGAGAAATATCCCACATGTGGCCCTCGGGCGGTAATGGACTGAAGCACCGGCCTCCGAAGCAAAGGAGCACCTAGCGGATTTTGAGCCCTCTTTTTTATTAGGCACCATGTCCGGTTTGAAGAGGTCTTGTGGTGCCAAAACATTGGAAACCCCCCAAAAGTGACCCCAATTTGGAAACTAGACCCCTTGAGGAATCCATTGTAGTTTTCTTGGGGTGCATGCGGCTTTTTGATCAGTTTTTATTCCATTTTTAGGTGGCGTGGTGACTAATAAACAGCAATTCTACTATTGTTTTTGTATACTTTTTTTTTTACAGCGTTCACCGTGCGCTATAAATTACATATTCACTTTATTCTGCGGGGCGATACGATCACGGCGATACCAGATGTTTATAGTTTTTTTTTTATGTCTTATGGCGTTTGCACAATAAAATACGTTTTGTAAACAATCATTCACTTTTTGTGTTACCTTATTCTAAGAGCCAGAACGTTTTTATTTTTCAATCAATAAAGGCGTGCGAGGACTTTTTTTTTGCGTAACGAACTGTATTTTCCATCAGTACCATTTTTAGGTACATGCGACTTTTTGATCTCTTTTTATTCCATTTTTTGGGAGGTGAAGTGACCAAACAATTGTGATTGTGGTACGGTTTATTAATATTTTTTTTTACGGCGTTCACCGTGCGGGATAAATAACAAAATAATTTTGTAGCTCAGGCCGTTACGGACGCGGCGATACCAATTATGTATAGTTTATTTGTTTGTTTATATATTTTTATTAATAATAAAGGACTGATAAGGGAAAAAGTGGGACTTTTACTTTTATTACTTTTAAAACTTTTATTTTCTTATTTTTACACATCTTTTTTTAACTTTTTTTTTACTTTATTACTTTGTCCCACTAGGGGACATGAGGGCAGGAGGCCCTGATCGCTATTCTAATACACTGCACTACATGCGTAGTGCAGTGTATTAGAACTGTCAGCTACTCACTGACAGCAAGCATAGTGGGTCCTGACGTTGTCAGGACCCACTAGGCTTCCGTCTATGGCATAGCCGGACGCCATTGTTTGGTGTCCGGTTGCCATAGTCACCATCGCCGGCCGCTATCGCGTAGCAGGCCGGCGATGGCAGCTTAACCCCTAAAAAGCCGCGATCTCTATAGAACGCGGCTTTTAAGGGGTTAATCAGCGGGGACACAGCGATCGGTCCCCGCTGTAGGAGCTGTGACAGCTGCTGAACAAGACAGCAGTGTCACAGCTCCTGTATGTGTCGGGAGGACGGCCGAAACGGCCGTTACTCCCGAGACGTACTATTACGGCATGGAGCGCGAACGATACAGCTGCCATGACGTAATAGTACGTCAAGGAGCGGGAAGGGGTTAAGGAATATTGAGGCAGATTTTTTCGGCCTGCAAAATACTCTGTGTGAACAGGGCCATACTTAAACAGCTCTTTGACACACTTTACTCACCAAGTCAGAAGAGCTGCTCCCACTCCAGTCCTCTTCAGGCGATGTCTTCGGTCCAGACGTCGTCCTTCACCTCCAGGCTCCAGAAAATGGCGGGGATCGTAGAACTGCCGCCGCGCAAGAACTAGACTCCTCCCCCTCTCCTTACGCAGCTACGTTCTGGAGAAGGAGGAGGAGGCGGAGTCGGACGAGGAGGCGGAGGAGGATGAGGAGGCGGAGTCGGTGGCGGAGTCGGACGAGGAGGCGGAGGAGGACAAGGAGGACGAGGAGGCGGAGGAGGACAAGGAGGAGGCGGAGTCGGAGGCGGGCCAGCAGGTAAGTAACCGTGCACCGCTGTCCTTCCCCGTCGATGTACTTGTGTTGCTCCCTCTCGGCGGCGCGCCTGGTCGTTCGCACGTGGGCGCGCGCTTGCGATCGTGTACGCGCGCAAGCGGTGGTGTTTTGCGGCGCGGCGGCGGTGATGAGAGGGGGGCCCGCAGCTCGGGGGCCCGCAGCAGCTCACGACATTGTTTTGGTGAAAAGAACAGGCCCCATTGCAGGGGCTTGTTTTTTTCTACCAAAAGCAAGTCGCGGCAGTTGCCGGGCCCCCCTTTCAATTAAGTTTGGCCGGGCCCCCTACAGTACTACCGCTAATACCCCCCTGATGGCGGCCCTGTATACATTGCATATAGAGAGAACAGCATAATAAAAATGAAATAATAAAAAAATAAAGAGACAAGCAAAACATCCTGTCGAGAAGAAACTACTATTTCATGCCACTAAGCACTTGTATCACTAAAGAGACCCAACCAATTCTCAGTGAAATTCCTATGTGGGGAACAAGGAAGACTACTGTCAAACAGAAAAACTCCACCAATAAGGGTATGTGCACACACACTAATTACGTCCGTATTTGACGGACGTATTTCGGCCGCAAGTCCCGGACCGAACACAGTGCAGGGAGCCGGGCTCCTAGCATCATACTTATGTACGATGCTAGGAGTCTAGAAGAGGCTGGACGCAGCTGCAGGCTTGAGGGAAGCCGACATGACCGTCCTGGTAGGGAAAGGGTTAATGTTAAGAGGTGAGGGAAAGGTGAAGGAGCTGAAGGAGGGACGGGGAGGAGCTAGGGGGGACGGGGGGGCCGTTACTGCGCTTCCCGCTGTTTCTCGGCATTGAGCCGGAAGCAGCGGGAGGAGTAATACACAAGAAGCAAAGCTCCCCGTTGCCCGGCTTTTTAGTATGGCAGAGGCCCTGATTTTAGAGCGGCTGCGTGCCGCTGCTGTGCACCACGGTCCCGGATGGCTGGAGGAGACCGTGGCTGCATTAACGCGGATCCCGGACGCCGTTTCGCCACGTCGGGCACGGCGTTCGGGGTCTGTTGTAAGGGACAGGCTCCCCTCCCCCGGCCCCCCTACGAGCATGGCTATGGCGGCGGGGGGGGAGTCGGCAACAACCGCTCCTGCGCTGGGCAGGCAGAGAGCGGTAGCAGGGGTGACGGCGATGCAGGCTGTGTCGACCCGTCCCTCTCGGCGGTCCCGACCTCCAGAGCGCCTGAGTCCGGAGGTAGTCCCGCGGACACGGCGTCGCAGAGGGAGCCCGATCCCGGACGCTGCAGGCCAGGCAGCTGGGAGGACCGCCCCTTCCCAGGCCCTGCGTCCTGGCAGGAATCCCAGGCCGCGACGGGGTCCGGCGGTAAGCAGGGAGTCGCAGGCCGGGCTCCCTGTCACCCCTCCCCCATCAGATGGAAGATGTCGAGAGCAAGGTACGGCCGCCCCGCATGGTGATGTTCCGGCCAGGGGGCAGGCTTCGTCAGGATCGTCTAGACGGACGACTAGATCTGCAGCGACGTCGAGGCAACAGGTCCGGTCGGAAGTCTGGGTCCCGGCGGTCGGGCGGCAGGTTGCCGGCCCATCGGTCAGCGCGTCCTCATCCCCTTTCCGAAGAGGTCGTTGGGAGGGACAGTCGTCGGCGAGAGAAGAACTGGAGGAAGGTGAACTGGACGTCTATCGTCGAGGTCAGGATGGTCCGGCTGACGGGAACACAGCGCCTGTGCAGCCCGGTGAGTGTATAACTCCATTATTGTCTTATCCAGCGATTTTTATGTCGGGTGTCGGCGGGGGGGCTGCTAGCATAGCATCGGGGGCCGGTAGTGGCGCGGGCGGACGCGACGGAGCGGGTTTGGCAGATTTAGTGGGTTGCTTACGGGAGCTGGTGGGGCGCCTGGATAGGGCCGCGGCGCCGGTAGTAACGGAAGTGTCCCCTGCGGTAGTTTGGGAAGGCCCCAGGGAAGTGGGATCGTTGCAGGCGCGTCCTGTGGTGGCGGTTAGAGAGGCGGTCGCGGTGTCGGTGCAGACTGAGGCACAGAAGGACGGCGATCGAGTGCGCATGGACGATCGTGCTCGGGGGGAGGTGTATGTTTGTTTTGAGGGTCCGTTGGGGGCGCATTTAAAGCAGGAGGTGCGTGATCGGATCTGGAAAGATGAATATGTTGAAATTTTTTCTCTCTTGCCGCTGGCTAAATTCAATTTGGATAAGAGCAAGCGGGATGAGAGTAAAAAGGACGAGGAGGAACGGCGGCGGTATAGGCTTATCCCGCAGACGTTCGTTAATTGGTCGCAGGCGTTCGCCATATTGGCTAGTGTGATAGGGGAAAAGGCGCCGGAAAATTGTTCGGCGTTATTTTGTT
This sequence comes from Rhinoderma darwinii, assembly GCF_050947455.1. Lineage (NCBI taxonomy): Eukaryota > Metazoa > Chordata > Amphibia > Anura > Rhinodermatidae > Rhinoderma > Rhinoderma darwinii. The sequence goes on from NC_134688.1 coordinate 92,365,384, forward strand.
ATTTTGATGCTATTGGGGAGGCTCATAGGGCGTATGGGGGTCAGGCGTGGCTGCGATATGATGAGCAATTCCGTCAGCGGAAGGCGGTTCGGCCGGCGATTCGGTGGGACCAGAAGGATATTGCTCTCTGGTTACGGGTTACGGCTCCGGTTAGGCAGCCCTTTCCCGGGAGCGGTGGCCAGGGAGGCCAGACTAGTCAGAGTGGACCAAGCGGCGGGGGAAAGGCGGGGTTTTGCTGGCAATTCAATGAAGGCCAGTGCAAGTTCGGGGCCACGTGCAAGTTCAAGCACGTGTGCTCCGAGTGTAATGGGGCATCACACGGGGCGGCAAAATGTCTGCGGAAAAAGAGGTCCGGGAACCAGCACGGGGCTGGTCAAGGGGGTGTCGCCGGTGAGGGTGGAAAGGATGGCCCCTTATCTAAATGAGTATCCGGATAGGGCGGCAGCTAAGTTGCTTTATGAAGGGTTTAGTGTTGGTTTTGTTATTCCTCCGCCTCCTTATGAGGTTCCGGTTACGCGGAGAAATTTAAAATCGGCTTACTTGCATGCGGAAGTCGTGTCGGAAAAGTTGTTAAAAGAAGTTTCGTTGGGGCGCATGTCGGGGCCATTTGTGGAGTCGCCGGTGAAAGATTTAGTTGTGTCCCCTTTGGGTATTGTCCCTAAACGCGAGCCCGGAAAGTTTCGTTTGATTCAACATTTATCGTATCCCAAAGGTTCGTCGGTAAATGACGGGATTGATCACGAGTTGTGTTCCGTAGTTTATACCTCATTCGATAAGGCGGTGGGGTTAGTGCGGGCTGCGGGTCCGGGGGCGCTGCTAGCAAAAACCGACATCGAGGCGGCGTTCAGGTTGTTGCCGGTGCATCCAGAAAGCCAACGGCTGTTGGGTTGTTTTTGGAATGGGGCCTTTTACGTGGATCGGTGCCTTCCGATGGGGTGTTCTCTTTCTTGTGCATACTTCGAGGCGTTTAGTAGCTTCGTGGAGTGGGTAACGAGGGGAGTATCCGGGGTCGATTCATTGATCCATTACTTAGATGATTTTTTGTGCGTTGGCCCGGGGGGTTCGCCGGTTTGCGGTAACTTGCTTCATGCCCTGCAGAAGGTGGCGAGGGATTTTGGGATCCCTTTGGCGCCGGAAAAAACGGAGGGCCCGGTAGCGACGATTTGTTTCTTGGGAATCGAAATTGACTCGGTGGCAATGGAGTGTCGGCTCCCGGCGGATAAGCTGGGTTCTTTGAGGCTGGAGGTGCGACGGGCTTGTAGAAGGAAGAAAATGTCGCTGAGGGAGCTTCAGTCGCTGCTGGGGAAGTTGAATTTCGCCTGCCGGATTATGCCGATGGGGAGGGTGTTTGGTAGAAGGTTGGCGGCGGCAACGGCGGGAGTGCGGGCGCCGCATCATTTTGTGAGGCTCAAGGAGGAGCACCGAGCTGATCTTCAGGTTTGGGATGACTTCTTGGGCCAGTACAATGGTCGCTCGCTATGGATGGCCCCAGCGCAGGATACGAGTGATCTGAATATTTTCACGGATGCGGCTGGGGCGGGTGGCTTTGGAGCTTACGGGGGAGGTCCGTGGTGCGCAGGTCAATGGCCGGCTAGCTGGGTGTCCAGTGGATTGACGCGGAATCTGGCCCTGCTCGAGCTGTTTCCCATCGTGGTGGCGGCTACCATTTGGGGGGACAGGCTCAGGGATAAGAAGGTCCGTTTTTACTGCGACAACATGGGGGTGGTGCTTGCCATTAATAACATCACGGCGTCCTCTCCTCCGGTAGTTCAATTGTTGCGACATTTAGTGTTGGTGTGTTTGTCGCTGAACGCGTGGGTGGTGGCGGTGCATGTCCCGGGTGTACGGAATTGTGTTGCTGATGCTCTTTCTCGCTCGCAGTGGGACCGGTTTCGGCAATTGGCCCCGGGAGCGGAACGTCTCGGTTTGGCGTGTCCGGATCATCTATGGGATCTGGTATCGGTCCCGTAGAGCAGCTGTTACAAAGGTCTTTGGCGCGCACGACGTGGAGGGCTTATGCTGCTTGTTGGAGGCAGTGGGAGGAGTGGGTAAGAGAGTTGGGTGATGTTAATACGGATAGAGACAGGTTGGTGGCACTTTTGTATTGGTTAGGGGATGCCTGGGAGGGGGGGTTTTCAGTAGCGAAGGTGAACCGGTTTATATCCGCGGTGGCGTTTGGGCTTAAGTTGCGGGGCTTGCGGGATGTATCGAAGGAATTTCTGGTATCGCAGGCTTTGAAGGGTGAAGGAGCTGAAGGAGGCAAAATGGTGGGGGGGTCGCGGTAGGGTGGAGGCGGATAGTAGAAGGCCGGTGTCGTTTGCTTTGCTGGGCTTGTTGGGCGGTTCATTGGCATCGGTATGTCGTTCTTCAGATGAAATAGATTTGTTTCGGTTGGCTTTCTCGTTGGCGTTCTTCGGAGCATTTAGAATAGGTGAGTTGGTGTCGCCAAGTACTAAACAGGCAGGGGGGCTGAGATCTGGGGAGGTGAGCCTTTTTGCAGATCGGTTGGAGGTATGGTTGCGTAGATCAAAAACTGACCAATTAGGGAAGGGAAAACTGATAGTTTTGTTCGCTCTCCCGGGGTCGGTCATGTGCCCAGTAGAGTGCATGCGGGGTTTTACAAAAAACAGGGGGTCTCCAGATTTGCCTTTGTTACGTCATGTGGACGGGTCGTTCTTGTCCAGGTTTCAGTTTGGAGCTGTTTTTAAAAAATGTTTGACGGCGGTTGGGGTTGCGGCAGGCTCATATTCATCTCATTCCTTCCGGATTGGCGCAGCAACGGAAGCAGGGCGCTGGGGGTTGGATGATGAGGGGGTGAGGCGTATTGGTCGTTGGGAGTCAAAAAGGTTTAAGTCCTATGTCCGCCCCCATATGTTGTAATTTTGTTGTTTATGCTTGCAAATGTTATATGGTGGTGCCTAACTGTGTTTTCCGTTTCAGATTCGCCTCCTTGTCTGGTGTGGTTGATGGGTCATTCGTACGTGCACTGGGGGGCTTTGAGGGCGGACGTCCGCCCGGATGGTCACCAGTTGCGCATTCCGCGACAGGATGCGGTTGTGCATTGGCTGGGGTTTAGAGGTATGTCGTGGAACAGGGTGTTGGCGGAATTCCAGACATATGTGCGGCTTGATAGGGTTCCGGAGGTTTTAGTGTTGCACGTGGGTGGGAATGACTTAGGAGTCCGCCCTTTTCGTGAGTTGGTGCGGGATATCAAACATGATTTGTTGTGTTTGTGGGTATCTTATCCCAAGTTGGTGGTAGTGTGGTCGGACATAGTCCCAAGGAAGCATTGGCGGTTAGCTAGATCGGTGGAGAGAGTCAATAAGGCTCGGATAAAAGTTAACCGGGCGGTGTCCCGTTTTGTGGCAAAGAACGGGGGCATTTGCGTGAGGCATAGGGATTTGGAGTCAGGATTGGGGAATTTCTGGAGGAGTGACGGGGTTCATCTGACCGAGGTTGGCATTGATATTTGGAGCTTGGCTATAGCAGAAGGCATAGAAAGGGCGGTGGTGGTGTGGAGGAACTCACAGGCTTAAGGTGGTCAAGGCCTGTTTCGCGGTGGCGGGGGGAGTCCTTGAGGCCAGTCAGTACAAAATGGTGGGGGGGTCGCATCGGGGGTATGCGTCCCCCAAAAAAGGTACATGGTTGAAGACTTCATCGGGTGTTATCCCTTTGAAGTGGTCTTCTGGTAGAAGGTATGTCACTTGAAGGCTTCATCGGGTGTTATCCCTTTGAAGTGGACTTCTAGTGGTCGGTATATCACTTGAGGGCTTCAACGGGTGTTATCCCCTTGAAGTGGACTTCTAGTGGTTGGAGCCATCTGCAGAGGTGAACGGTGCTTCCGAGCTGGTTTACGGCTGGAGGTAATTAGTGGTTTGCAGATGGCTAATTCGGTGTGTTCTTGAAAGGAACATCTGAAGGGGCTTCAAGGACTTCCTCTGCTCGGGTTAATGTTAACGTTTAATTGTTATTTATGATTCTGACCCATGTTGGGTCATGTGAATTATTAGGAGGAATTCTCTGGTGGATTCCTAACTAGTTATCCGAATGTTTCGGATTTAAATTGTTTTTATAAAACTGTGAAATTAATAAACGGCTGCTGTGGCCATTTCACATCCAACCTCGGTGTCATGTGTCGTTACTAAATGGGGGTGGGGGATAGTATGGTTTAAGGTTAACACACGACTCTACCTAGGCAGGTCAAGAAGAGGCTGGACGCAGCTGCAGGCTTGAGGGAAGCCGACATGACCGTCCTGGTAGGGAAAGGGTTAATGTTAAGAGGTGAGGGAAAGGTGAAGGAGCTGAAGGAGGGACGGGGAGGAGCTAGGGGGGACGGGGGGGCCGTTACTGCGCTTCCCGCTGTTTCTCGGCATTGAGCCGGAAGCAGCGGGAGGAGTAATACACAAGAAGCAAAGCTCCCACCCTCCCACCCTTGGTTTTGTTACTCCTTAGGTCTTCTGTACGTCCGTATATGAGCGTTGTGTTTTATTTTGTGTGTTTATTTAACATGTTTTTCTTTTTTCCGGAGTAGGTTCTGTTGTCATGGCAGCTGGCGGGGGGAGTCCTTGAGGCCAGTCAGTACAAAATGGTGGGGGGGTCGCATCGGGGGTATGCGTCCCCCAAAAAAGGTACATGGTTGAAGACTTCATCGGGTGTTATCCCTTTGAAGTGGTCTTCTGGTAGAAGGTATGTCACTTGAAGGCTTCATCGGGTGTTATCCCTTTGAAGTGGACTTCTAGTGGTCGGTATATCACTTGAGGGCTTCAACGGGTGTTATCCCCTTGAAGTGGACTTCTAGTGGTTGGAGCCATCTGCAGAGGTGAACGGTGCTTCCGAGCTGGTTTACGGCTGGAGGTAATTAGTGGTTTGCAGATGGCTAATTCGGTGTGTTCTTGAAAGGAACATCTGAAGGGGCTTCAAGGACTTCCTCTGCTCGGGTTAATGTTAACGTTTAATTGTTATTTATGATTCTGACCCATGTTGGGTCATGTGAATTATTAGGAGGAATTCTCTGGTGGATTCCTAACTAGTTATCCGAATGTTTCGGATTTAAATTGTTTTTATAAAACTGTGAAATTAATAAACGGCTGCTGTGGCCATTTCACATCCAACCTCGGTGTCATGTGTCGTTACTAAATGGGGGTGGGGGATAGTATGGTTTAAGGTTAACACACGACTCTACCTAGGCAGGTCACTGCCTCGCTGCAGGACAACTGTCCCGTACTGTAATCATGTTTTCAGTACGTGACAGTGGTCCTGCAGCGAGGCAGGGACTCCTAGCATCGTACATAAGTATGATGCTAGGAGCCCGGCTCCCTGCAGTGTGTTCGGTCCGGGACTTGCGGCCGAAATACGTCCGTCAATTACGGACGTAATTAGTGTGTGTGCACATACCCTAACAGTAAGATACATGTATGAATCTACACTCCGCGGCCTATGTAATCACCTCAACCTGAAAAAGAGATATACAATACTATTTTAGGGACAAACCTGCATAACCCTGAGATTAACTAGATAAGGGAAACATATGCGCCTAGAAAAAGCCCTCATCAACCCTTCACATTCTATCAATGAAGCGAACAGCATTTAGTACGAACAGGTTCCATAATAAAACCCAGTATGGATCAGCAAGTGACTCTTATACAAACTCTCGGGACTGAAAACACAGAAAGTCCCCGTCTTGATGAGTACCTGCATCATTAAAGGATTCAGAGGGAAGAATAGTTAATCAACGCTCCCGATGCCCTGACAGGGAAGCTCTTTGTCTCTAAAGCGGTCTCTGCGGCAACGGCGATCTGGATCTCTCCCTCCTTTCAGATCTGGGCAACCCGATGGATGCAGTGCCCGGGACCAGCAAACGGTCCACTTGGAAGGAGTCCCAGTTCGGCAAGAAATTGTCAGGCAAACCCAGGGCCCGCAAAAAACCTGGAGGATCAGCATGCATAGCCAATGAAACAGCCTTGTCCTCCACTCGCACATGCAGGGCAAAGGGAAAGCCCCATCTATAAGGTATCCCACGCTGTTGCAAAACGGATAAGAGAGGTTGCATCAACGCACGCTGCCGACGCGTACGCCTCGCCAAATCTGGAAACAGGAGTAATTTTGCTCCATCAAAATCGATCTCTTTCTGCAATCTCGCTTTCTGCATAATCTTCTCCTTCAAGCCATTATAATGGATACGATAGTTGACGTCACACAGTCTCGAGGAATCAGAGCTCTTCGGCCTCAAGGCCCTGTGTGCTCTATCAATCTCAATATGAGTATCCACTGGTCGATTAAGCAAAGTGTTGAATATACCGGTCAATGTTGGCATCAGATCTGAGGTACGCGTTGCTTCTGGTAGACCTCTGAGACGTATATTATTCTGTTTGTTCCTATTTTCTTAGTCATTCAATTGCGCTTGAAGTTGGCGATGCTGTGTAGAGGACACACTCTGCGCATCTTTAAGTTGTTGAATGGAAGCAGACATAGACTCTTGCAATGATCCCAGTTTCCCCACTTTAGCTCGCAGGGTAGACACCTCAGACTTTACAACATGTAAGTCACGTCGCCAAGCCATTTTTAGATCGGTGGTCAGGATGTCCATGTCTCTTTTGGAAGGGAGAAGTGCCAACAAGGCCTGCACCTCCGGATGGCCTCGGAGCGTTTGGACCGCAAGTTTTGGAGGCGGCAAGTTCCCATCGGACTATCACGGAAAGGGGTTAATGGAGAGTATACCCCTCCTATAGCTCCTTGAGACCTCTGAGGCAGGCACGTCACCGGGGGGGTACCCAAAATCATCTGAGGAGGAAGCGTCCATATCCCCCACAATAGGGCATGATTCCCCAGGAGTCTGGGAGGACGTCTGCAAAAAAACCCTCCCGGGCACAGTGCTATGGCAGTCAGCTCTTAAGCCCTCACCAGGTCCCAGCACAGAGGTAGGGTCCGCTGCCGCGAAGCTCACCTCCGCATCTTTCTCTCCCTTCTCCTCCACGCTCCACTCCCTGCTGCCGCCATCTTGAGACTGCCTCATGGCAACTCCGGCACCTCGAGTTAAGTGTCTCCCCGGCCTCTCTCTCCCACTGTCACTCGCCTGTTCTGGAAGGCACTATGCAGCTGTCGCTCCGGTCCAAGAGGACACCATCTCCTGACGAGCGATCCGAGCAGGGCTGAGCTCTGCACATAGTGCAGTCGCGTCCAACAATGGCAGCGTCGCGGGCCCCTCCGACCCTGAGTCACCCTCACCGTGCGGCTGGAAAAAAATTGTAATGGGGGTATCTGATCCCCCTTGCATCTGTGAGCCCCATAGTGTCTTTTTGGAGCGTGTTTTCCCCATCTGTTTGTCCCTTTAAAGCTGAGGCCTATGCAGAGCACACCTCACACACGTCTGCTCTTCAGCTCGTCCAGCCATGCCCCCCGGGTACATGAGACTTTGATCACTTTTTATTTCATCTTTTGTGAGAGATAGTGACAAAAACAGCAATTCTGATGTTTTAAATTGTACGGCGTTCACCGTGCGGACTAAATAATTATATATTGTAAGACAGACAAACAAACAAGGGTAAACAGAAGCTAGGTGTAGCGCCCATGGCCGCGGGCCGTCGGGCTGACTCACCTCCCGACGCCCGCAGCCATGGATCTGTGAGCGCTGGCCTCCGTCTCCCTCCTAGGAGAGGCCAGCGCACACTTCCACTCCGTCCGACTGGGTCCCTTAGGGTGCGCGCGCACGCTCGCGCCCGCTCTTAAAGGGCCAGCGCACGCACATGAAAATAATAATCATTAACCCACATGACTTCCTGCTCTATAAGAATGCCCAAGCCCTTCTGTTCCTTGCCTGAGCGTTGTTAGTCTTTCCCAGTCTGTCTCGCAAATGGTCCCTTAGTGTCTCCTGTTCCCGCTGTTACCCGTGCCCTGTTACCGTTCCTGTATTCCGCATTGTTCCTGTGCCTACCCGTGTTCTAGTGTCATCTGCCACGTCAAGTGCCATCTGCCACGTCAAGTGCCATCTGCCACGTCAAGTGTCATCTGCCACATCAAGTGTCATCTGCCACGTCAAGTGCCATCTGCCACGTCAAGTACCATCTGCCACGTCAAGTGTCTTCTGCCACGTCAAGTGCCATCTGCTCATCGGATTCTGCCTGCCACGTCTGGCACCACTTTCCGCACCTGCCTCCATCCGTGCTGAAGCCACAGTCACCGCCCGGACTATTTCAGGTACCTAAGCATTACAGTCTGCCATCTTACTTTCACATAGACTGTGACCTGGTCAGCTGCCTCCCCGCTACGGCGGGGCGGCCTAGTGGGTCCACAAACCCAGTGTCCGTGACAGTACGCTCAGGCCATGGAACCCGCTGGCCAGCCCAAGACCCCAGTACAGAAGATTCAGACAGAGATGCATGACCTACGCACTCGTCAGGATCAACTCCTTGAGGCTGTGAATTCTATTCTGGTCCGCCTGGATCTACTCGCTGTTCCACCCCCGGTTCTTCCACCAGAAGCTGTTGCCGTGCCACTGCCTGTTGCTCCCCCTGTTTGTTCCGGATCCTCAGTTCCTCTGCCTCTTCCTCCTCGCTATGACGGTGACCCCAGAGCATGCAGAGGATTTCTTAATCAATGCACGGTGTATTTTAGGCTACGACCTCATCTCTTCCCCTCCGAGGAGGCTAAAGTAGCGTTCATTATCTCCCTCCTCGCTGGCAAGGCCCTAGCATGGGCGAACCCAATCTTGGAGCAACAAGCACCTGTATCCACGGACCTAGCCTTGTTCCTGCAGTCTTTTCGTGCCATGTTCGAGGAGCCGGGTCGAACATCCTCTGCCGCCGCCACTCTGTTGACCCTCAAGCAAGAAGGCTCCACAGTAGGGGAGTATGCGATTTCCTTCCGTACCCTAGCAGCCGAGCTGGCATGGAACAATGAGGCACTGGTGGCGACCTTCTGGCAGGGACTGTCCTCTCACATCAAGGACGAACTGGCAGCCCGCGACCTTCCTTCTACCTTGGATGCCCTCATCCTGTTAGCCACCCGGGTTGATATGAGAATCCGGGAGCGCTCTCAAGAGGTTCTTCAGGAGAGCCGGGCCCACAGACCAGCACCCCCTGCCCAGAGACCACTATTGTCCACTCCTAGTGCGCTACCTGAGGAACCGATGCAGGTAGACAGAGTCCGGTTATCTGAACAGGAGAAGCAGCGCAGACACTCCTCTGGACTTTGCATGTATTGCGGCCTCAAGGGTCATTTTGTGCGTCAATGCCCACAGAAACCGGGAAACTCCAGTACCTAGGGTTGGTTGGAGAGGCAACTCTAGGTGGAACGTCTCCAAACATTAAAACCTCTTCCAAATTGTCGATACCTGTGGCCATCGTCAACGGACAGACTTCACATCCTTCCTCCGCCTATCTTGACTCTGGAGCGGCTGCTAATTTTATCCACCAAGATCTAGTGGATCGGTTTCAACTACCCACAGTCCGTCTGGAGAGACCCCTGGCAGTTGCCTCTGTGAATGGTCTACCGCTGCCTGATCCAATCATGCTCATCACTGAGCCGGTGACATTATGGGTCGGAGCTCTTCACTCAGAACAGATCTCCTTCCTGGTACTACCCAAGGCTATCAATCCTATCCTGCTGGGTCTGCCATGGCTCCGTCTACACGCCCCGACACTCGACTCTAGTTCTGGAGAAGTTCTTCAATGGGGCTCCAGATGCCATAGCCATTGCCTGTCACAAGTCCGTCCTGTTGTGCCCCCTCTGCCTCAGTCACTCTCACTCACCTTCTCAGTATGCCAGTTTTGCGGATGTCTTCTGCAAATGAGAGGCTGAGACGTTGCCTCCACATCGGAATTATGACTGTCCCATTGAACTGGTTCCCAATGCTTCTCTTCCCCGTGGACGAGTATATCCTCTCTCCTTGCCAGAGACTTTATCGATGTCAGCCTATATCAAGGAGAACTTGGAGAGGGGTTTTATTCGGAAATCTTCCTCCCCGGCCGGGGCAGGATTCTTCTTCGTTAAAAAGAGAGATGGATCTCTCCGACACTGCATTGACTACCGTGGTCTCAATCAGATCACGGTCAAGAACAAATACCCGTTGCCACTCATTTCCGAGCTGTTTGATCGCATATGAGGAGCCAAAAAATTTTCCAAGCTAGATCTGCGGGGGGCCTATAATCTAATCCGGATTCGCCGGGGTGACGAATGGAAGACGGCATTTAACACCCGCGATGGGCACTACGAATACCGAGTGATGCCCTTCGGACTGTGTAACGCTCCCGCAGTATTTCAGGAGTTTGTTAATGACATCTTCCGAGATCTCCTCTATACGTGTGTTGTAGTTTATCTCGATGATATTCTAATCTCCCCAGATCTGATGACCCATCGGAGGCATGTTCGTCAAATTCTTCTGCGACTAAGAGAGAATCGCTTGTATGCCAAGTTAGAGAAATGCACCTTTGAAAAGAGGTCTCTGCCCTTCCTGGGCTATGTCATCTCTGATCAAGGCCTTAAGATGGACCCTGAGAAGTTAAAGTCTGTCCTGGAATGGCCACGTCCTCAAGGCCTAAGGGCCATACAGCGGTTCCTGGGTTACGCCAATTTCTACCGGCAGTTTATTCCGAACTTTTCTTCTCTGACGGCCCCCATCTCTACCCTTACCAAGAAGGGTGTGAATGCCAAGGTGTGGACTCCGGAGGCAGAGTCCGCATTCATTAGCCTCAAGAAAGCCTTCACTTCAGCGTCGATCCTCCATCACCCTTACGTATCTCGGCAGTTCTCACTGGAAGTGGACGCTTCCTCTGTTGGTGCAGGCGCACTTCTGTTCCAAAGGAGCTCCAAAGGAAAGGCAGTAGTATGTGGCTACTACTCAAGACTGTTTTCCTCTGCTGAGCGCAATTATTCCATTGGAGATCGGGAGCTACTGGCTATCAAATTGGCTCTGGAGGAGTGGAGACATCTTCTGGAGGGCGCTGCTCACCCCATCCTGATCTTCACCGACCACAAGAATCTTACTTACCTTCAGTCCACTCAAAGACTGAATCCTCGTCAAGCCAGGTGGTCACTGTTCTTCACCCGTTTCCAATTTCTGCTCCACTACCGTCCCGCTGACAAGAACGTGAGGGCCGATGCCCTGTCCAGATCATTTGAAACGGAAGACACGGTGGAGTCCCTTCAGACGATCATAGACCCATCCTGCGTTGTCACCACCAATCCTCTGCAGCTTAGAGATATCCCTCCAGGGAGAACTTTTGTTCGGTTGGCAGACAGAAAAAGAATTCTCCACTGGGGACACAGTTCTAAACTAGCTGGGCACGCCGGTGTCCGTAAGACCCAAGACCTGATCGCTCGTCACTTCTGGTGGCCCACGCTAACTAAGGATGCTCTGGACTTTGTCTCTGCTTGCACGGTGTGTGCCTCTAACAAAGTGGCTCACAGCAAGCCTGCCGGCCTGCTTCAACCCCTGCCTGTACCCAGTGCCCCCTGGCAGCACATCGCTATGGACTTCGTCACGGACCTTCCTCTCTCAGCAGGATGCAACACCATCTGGGTGGTGGTGGACCGGTTCTCTAAGATGGCACATTTTATCCCGCTGACCGGCCTACCCTCTGCTCCTCGACTGGCAAGTTTCTTCATTCAGCACATCTTCTGCTTGCATGGCTTGCCTCTTCACATTGTGTCCGACCGGGGGGTTCAGTTTACCTCCAAGTTCTGGAGAGCACCCACTGTAAATTCCTGGATGTGAGTTTGGACTTTTCCTCTGCCTATCACCCCCAGTCCAATGGGCAAGTTGAGAGGATCAACCAGATCATGGAAAATTATCTCTGCCACTTCATCTCTTCACAGCACGATAACTGGGTACAACTTCTTCAATGGGCTGAGTTTTCATATAATAACCACACAAGTGAGTCCACCACTTCCACTCTGTTTCACATCGTGTACAGTCAACATCCCAGAGTTCCTCTTCCAGTGTCGACTTCATCTCAGGTACCCGCTGCTGACTCTGCATATGGGGACTTCCTGCAAATCTGGCAACAGACCCGGTCCTCTATTTTGCTGGCGGTAGATCGCATGAATCGTAAGGCAGATACCAAAAGAAGAGAGCCGCCTCAGTATCTTCCTGGGACTAAAGTCTGGCTGTCCTCTCGAAACATTCGCTTGAGGGTGCCTTCATACAAGTTTACTCCCAGGTTCCTTGGTCCCTTCGAGATCCTGCAACAAATTAACCCTGTTTCCTATAAGCTGCGGCAGCCCCCTACCCTCAGAATCCCTAACTGCTTCCATGTGTCCCTCCTGAAACCAGTGGTCCTGAACCGCTACAGCAAGACCTCTAGTTCCACAGTTGCTTCCAGCGGCCCTTCTGATGTATTCGAGGTAAAGGAGATCCTGGACCGCAAGAGGGTAGGAGGAAGGACTTTCTATCTGGTGGACTGGAGAGGGTTTGGTCCTGAGGAGAGGTCCTGGGAGCCAGAAGAGAACCTCAGAGCCCCTACTCTTATTAAGAAGTTCCTCTCTCACTCTGGCCCCAAGAAGAGGGGGCGTAAGAGGGGGGATACTGTAGCGCCCATGGCCGCGGGCCGTCTGGCTGACTCACCTCCCGACGCCCGCGGCCATGGATCTGTGAGCGCTGGAGAGGCCAGCGCTTACTTCCGCTCCGTCCGACTGGGTCCCTTAGGGTGCTCTTAAAGGGCCAGCGCGCGCACATGAATATAATGATCATTAACCCACATGACTTCCTGCTCTATAAGAATTCCCCAGCCCTTCTGTTCCTTGCCTGAGCGTTGTTAGTCTTTCCCAGTCTGTCTCGCAAATGGTCCCTTAGTGTCTCCCGTTCCCGCTGTTACCCGTGCCCTGTTACCGTTCCTGTATTCCGGATTTTTCCTGTGCCTACCCGTGTTCTAGTGTCATCTGCCACGTCAAGTGCCATCTGCCACGTCAAGTGGCATCTGCCACGTCAAGTGTCATGTGCCACGTCAAGTGCCATCTGCCACGTCAAGTGGCATCTGCCACGTCAAGTGCCATCTGCCACGTCAAGTGCCATCTGCCACGTCAAGTACCATCTGTCACGTCAAGTGTCTTCTGCCACATCAAGTGCCATCTGTTCATCGGATACTGCACGCCACGTCTGGTGCCACTTTCTGCACCTGCCTCCATCCGTGCTGAAGCCACAGTCACCGCCCGGACTATTTCAGGTACCTAAGCATTACTGTCTGCCATCTTACTTTCACATAGACTGTGACCTGGTCAGCTGCCTCCCTGCTACGGCGGAGCGGCCTAGTGGGTCCACAAACCCAGTGTCCGTGACACTAGGGAAACGGGGCAGCTGCCCACGGAGACACCGTGAGCAACAAGAGTAGTGAACGAGCCGAGTCAAACCAGGAGAGAACGAGGTAAAAACGCTGAGCAGGAGAGTGGTCAGAAAGCCTAGGTCAATAACAAGCAGATGACGAGTAGTACAAGCAGCAGCAGCAAGCCAGGAAACAAGCATAGAAGAATCACAGGCAAAGGAGGAACAGGAAAGGCAGGTATAAATAGACAGTGGGCGGTAGCTAGCTCCATCTGGCCAGGCTGTGATAGGCTCTCCCACTCCTAAGCCTGCCATCCTGAGTGGTGGAAGATGGAGTCAGTCTCACAGACATAGGAGCAGGTGCAGACTGATTGCCCACGGGCGTCGACACAGAAGCTGTGTCTGGCAAATCCTTTACAGTACCCTCCCTTTTATGAGGGGCCACTGGACCCTTTCTAGGTGGACCTGGTTTATTGGGGAAACGGAGGTGGAACCTCCTGAGCAATACCCCAGCGTGAACATCCCGGGCGGGTACCCAAGTCCTCTCCTCAGGCCCGTATCCCCTCCAATGGACCAGATACTGGAGGGAGCCTTGGACCATCCTGCTGTCCACAATCTTGGCCACCTCGAATTCTACCCCCTCAGGGGTGAGAACAGGGACCGGAGGTTTCCTCGAGGGAGCCAAGGCCGGGGAGCAGCGTTTAAGGAGGGAGGCATGAAAGACGTCGTGCACTCGAAAAGACGGGGGCAACTCCAGTCGGAAGGAGACAGGGTTAAGGACTTCAATGACCTTGTACGGCCCTATAAACCGGGGAGCAAACTTCTTGGACGGGACTTTAAGGCGCAAATTTTTAGAAGATAGCCACACCAGATCCGCGACCACAAACAAGGGGTTATCTGAACCTCTTCTATCTGCCTGACTCTTTTGTATGCTCTGGGACGCCTCTAGGTTCTTCTGAACCTGGGCCCAGACTGTGCATAGTTCCTGATGAACGACATCTACCTCGGGATTGTTGGAACTACCAGGTGAAACGGAGGAGAACTGTGGATTAAACCCAAAATTACAGAAAAAGAGGGAGACCCCTGACGAGTTACTGACCCGGTTAGTAAGGGAAAATTCGGCGAGGGGAATGAATGAGACCCAATCATGTTGACAGTCAGAGATAAAACACCTTAAATATTGTTCTAGAGACTGATTAGTCCTCTCCGTTTGGCCATTAGTTTCAGGATGGAAAGCTGAGGAGAAGGACAGATCAATCTCCAACTTTTTACAGAAGGCTCTCCAAAACAATGAAACAAATTGTACCCCTCTGTCAGAAACAATATTGACAGGAACCCCATGGAGACGCAGGATGTGTTTGATAAACAAGGTAGCTAACGTCTTAGCATTGGGTAGTTTCTTGAGGGGTACAAAGTGGCACATCTTACTGAAGCGGTCTACTACAACCCACACCACCGACTTTCCTTGAGATGGAGGCAAATCGGTGATAAAATCCATGGAGATATGGGTCCAAGGTCTCTGGGGAATGGGCAAAGAACATAGTAGGCCCGCTGGTCGTGGCCTGGGAGTCTTGGACCTAGCACAAACCTCACAAGCGGCGACGTAGGCCTTAACGTCTTTAAGCAACCCAGGCCAAAGGTAGTTTCTGGCAATGAGGTGCTTGATACCCAGGATGCCTGGATGGCCAGATAGTGCAGAGTCATGATTTTCCCTAAGTACCGTTAGCCGGAGTTGCAGGGGAACAAACAGCTTGTTCTCAGGAAGGTTCCCGGGAGCTGAACCTTGATCAGCCGCAATTTCGGAGACTAAATCAGAATTAATAGAGGAAATGATTATACCTGGAGGCAAAATACAAGCAGGATCTTCCTCCGAAGGAGGGCTGGCCATGAAGCTACGCGACAGTGCGTCAGCCTTAATATTTTTAGACCCAGCCCTAAAGGTGACCAAAAAGTTGAATCTGGTAAAAAATAACGCCCATCGAGCTTGTTTCGGGTTTAGCCTCCGGGCAGATTCTAGGAAAACCAGATTCTTGTAGTCGGTAAGGACCGTTACCTGGTGCCTAGCCCCCTCCAGGAAGTGGCGCCACTCTTCAAATGCCCATTTAATGGCTAAGAGTTCGCGGTTGCCAATATCATAGTTACTCTCAGTGGGCGAAAACTTCCTGGAGAAGTAGGCACAGGGACGGAGATGGATGAGGGACCTCGTACCCTGGGACAAGACAGCACCCACTCCCACCTCGGAGGCGTCAACCTCCACGATGAATGGCTCCATTTGGTTGGGCTGAACCAGCACTGGGGCCGAGATAAAGCACTTCTTAAGGACCTCAAAAGCCTGGACAGCCTCAGGAGGCCAGTGGAGGAGATCAGCACCTATGCGAGTGAGATCCGTAAGAGGCTTAGCGATGACCGAGAAGTTAGCAATAAATCTCCTGTAATAATGAATGAATCCCAGGAAGCACTGTAACGCCTTCAGGGAGGCAGGTTGGACCCATTCCGCCACAGCCTGGACCTTGGCGGGGTCCATGCGGAATTCATGAGGAGTGAGGATTTGACCCAAAAATGGTATCTCTTGCACCCCAAACACACATTTTTCGGTCTTAGCAAACAGTTTGTTTTCCCGAAGGACCTGGAGCACCTTCCTGACATGCTCAATGTGGGAGGACCAGACCTTGGAAACACAAGTATGTCATCAAGGTACACTATAAGAAATACCCCGAGGTAGTCTCTTAAAATTTCATTTATGAAATTCTGGAAGACCGCAGGAGCATTACACAACCCAAAGGGCATGACGAGGTATTCGAAATGACCTTCGGGCGTGTTAAACGCAGTCTTCCACTCATCCCACTCTTTGATGCGGATAAGGTTATAAGCCCCCCGTAGATCAAACTTAGAGAACCATTGGACCCCCTGAACCTAATTGAAGAGATCAGGAATCAAAGGAAGGGGATACTGGTTCCGTACAGTGACCTTATTCAAGTTTCGGTAGTCAATGCACGGCCTAAGACCACCATCCTTCTTCCCTACGAAGAAGAAGCCAGCTCCTACCGGAGAAGTAGAGGGGCGAATGTAACCCTTGGCCAGGCATTCCTGGATATACTCTCTCATGGCTTCACGTTCGGGACAAGAGAGATTGAATATCCTACCCTTAGGGAGCTTAGCTCCTGGTACCAAATCGATTGCGCAATCGTATTCTCTATGAGGAGGTAACACTTCGGAGGCCTCTTTAGAGAAAACATCAGCGAAGTCCTGAACAAACTCAGGTAGAGTGTTCACCTTCTCAGGGAGAGAAATAGAATTAACAGAAAAACATGACGTCATGCATTCATTACCCAATTTGGTAAGATCCCCAGTATTCCAGTTAAACATGGGATTATGCATCTGCAACCAGGGAAGGCCTAAAACCAAATCAGATGATAATCCCTGCATCACCAGTACAGAGCACTGCTCCAAATGCATGGAGCCAACAAGGAGATCAAAAACAGGGGTATGCTGTGTAAAATAACCATTAGCAAGAGGAGTGGAGTCGATACCCACTACCGGGACACGTTTAGGCAAATCAATCAATGGCATAGCTAGAGACATAGCAAATGCCACAGACATAATATTAGCAGAAGACCCTGAATCCACGAAGGCACTGCCGGTAGCAGACCTACCGCCAAAAGAGACCTGAAAGGGAAGCAAGATCTTATTAGGTTTCATCTTTACGGGAAATACCTGTGCGCCCAAGTGACCTCCCGGATGATCACTTAGGTGCGGAAGTTCTTCCGGCTGCTTATTCTTATGCCTAGGACAGTTGTTCACTTGATGCTTGTCATCCCCACAGTAGAAGCAGAGACCATTCTTCCTGCGGAACTCTCTACGTTGTTGGGGGGACATGGAGGCCACGAGTTGCATAGGTACATCCGAGTCTTCCGTGGAAGAACGAAGCAATGGAACCTCGGGAGGCATCATGGGGGAGTCAGAGGAGAAGGCACAAAAACGTTCAAGTCGTCGTTCCCTGAGACATCGGTCAAGTCGTACCGCTAAAGCCATAACCTGATCTAGGGAGTCAACAGAGGGATAGCTAACTAACAGGTCTTTCAGGGCGTTCGACAGACCCAATCTAAACTGGCACCTCAAGGCAGGGTCATTCCACCGAGAAGCTACACACCACTTCCTAAAGTCAGAACAATACTCCTCTACAGGTCACTTACCCTGATGTAAGGTCACCAGCTGACTCTCGGCAAAGGCAGTCTTGTTAGTCTCGTCATAAATGAGCCCGAGAGCAGAAAAGAAAAGCTCAACGGAGGAAAGTTCAGGGGCGTCAGGAGCCAAGGAGATGGCCCATTCTTGGGGTCCGTCCTGGAGCCGGGACATAATTATACCCACCCGCTGGCTCTCAGAACATGAGGAGTGGGGCTTTAAGCGAAAATAGAGCCTACAACTCTCCCGAAAGGAGAAAAAAGTCTTCCGGTCCCCTGAGAACCGGTCAGGCAACTTGAGGTGGGGTTCGAGAGGTGAGGTGGGGGGCACTACTAGGGAAGCATCACGCAGGTTGTCCCTCTGAGCCAGGGCCTGGACCTGTAGGGAGAGGCCCTGCATCTGCTGAGCCAGGGTCTCAAGGGGGTCCATAGATGTGTCAGGGACCAGGGTAGACTAGGTATATGGGCCTGTGATTATGTAATGACAGGGTAGGGAGACAGACAGGTGAGCCCTAATCTACCCGCCACTCAGTCCCTGCCTACTTGCAATGACCCGTCCTAAGCGACGGGGTACAACTGGGCGACGGTCCCTACGCTCAGTAAGTGCAAGACAGACAAACAGACAAGGGTACACAGAAGCTAGGGAAACGGGGCAGCTGCCCATGGAGACACCGTGAGCAACAAGAGTAGTGAACGAGCCGAGTCAAACCAGGAGAGAACGAGGTACAAAACGCTGAGCAGGAGAGTGGTCAGAAAGCCTAGGTCAATAACAAGCAGATGATGAGTAGTACAAGCAGCAGCAGCAAGTCAGGAAACAAGCATAGAAGAATCACAGGCAAAGGAGGAACAGGAAAGGCAGGTATAAATAGACAGTGGGCGGGAGCTAGCTCCGTCTGGCCAGGCTGTGATAGGCACTCCCACTCCTAAGCCTGCCATCCTGAGTGGTGGAAGATGGAGTCAGTCTCACAGACATAGGAGCAGGTGCAGACTGATTGCCCACGGGCGTCGACACAGAAGCTGTGTCTGGCAAATCCTTTACAGTGTTTGAGGGAAAATGGGAAAAGTTTTTTTTTTTAACTTTACATTTCACTATATACTGCAATACTAATGTATTGCAGTATATCTTGATTCTGACAGCCCTGACGGGGGGAGGGGGGTTGCAATCCCCCGTTTTTTTGGGTCATTTAAATGCCGCGGTCGCTATTGACCAGGGCATTTAACAGGTTAAACGAGCGGGATCGCGCTCGAGCGGGATCCCGCTTGTTACCCGGAAGTGTCGGCTGTAACACACAGCCGACATACTCGCTCTATGGTGCGGGATCAGCGCGTGAACCCGCTCCATACTCCCCCACTCAGCGTGCGCCGTATATATATACGGTGGATGTCGGGAAGGTGAAGTGGTGCTCGCCGCTGTTCCTTCAAAACAGCTGATTGGCAGCTATAAAGGATCATATCAGCTGTTTTGAAGAATCAGCGGCGAGCACCGCTGCTCTGTCGTTTCTTGCTCCTACTGTGATTTTCCCTCTAGCGGCGGTTCACAGTATTACAGCCTTACAGGGGGTTGTGTGCAGGGTGCTTGTGGGGGAGGTGTGTGCATGATGCTTGTGGGGGGTACGTCTAGGATGCTTGTGGGGGGGTTATGTGATGGTTTGCGTGGGCGAGTGTGTGTGGGGGCATGTGTGCAGGGTGCTTGTGGGGACCTCTAGTATTTATTGTGGCGCAGGGGAGAAGACAGAAGATTACTGTAGGTGAGTATAAGTATTTATATTTTTCATATTGATAACTTTATTTTTTTTGTTTTGCAGGCTCCGCTGGACCTATTGGACTACGTCGGAGATTTGGTAGACTACATCGGAGATTCGGCGTACTACTGTGGTGATCAATGTTTTTTTTTTAGATAAAATGGTTAACAATGGTCTTTTGGGGGAGTTTTTATTTCAATAAAAATATTTTCTTATGTCTCTGTGTTTTTTAAATACTTTACAACTTGACAACGTCCATTGCTAAGGCAGAACTTAGTATTAGTCAGTAAAAAGGCTAGTACTAACCCCCCCATTATTACCCCATGCCAGGAAGAGCCGGGTACGATCCAGTACCCGACCATCTGTTGTGATAGCAGGGCAGTGGGGCGTCCGCAGGCTGTTATTATGAGGCTAGGAAGGGCCAATAACCGCAGGCCTTCCCACCCTTGTAATGCTAGGCTGCTGCTTTGTTGAATCTGGCTGGTTATAAAAAATGGTGGGGACCCCTAGTTGTTTTAAAAAACAAAACAATAAAACAAATAGGCATGGTGTCCCCCCCAATTTTTATAACCAGCCAGATACAACACAGCAGCAGGACAGCATTACCAGGGTGGGAACGGACACGTTTTTTGGCCCTTCCCAGCCTCATGATACCAGCCTTCGGCCACCCCAGTGCCTGTCCATTGCTCCAGATGGTGGTGGTGGGTACCAGGGTTATAATGGGGGGTTAGTGCTAGCCTTTTTACTGGCTTACACTAAGCCCCACCTTAGTAATGGACATTGTCACACAGACAACTGCCATTACTAAGGCGCTAATAAAGTATTAAAAAAACAGACATAAGAAAATATTTGTATTGAAATAAAAACTCCCCCACACAATCCTTAAAAGTAGATTATCGCAGTAGTCCACCGAATCTACGACGTAGTCTAATAAGTCCAGCGAAACCTGCAAAAACAATAAAGTTAGGCCTCAAGCACACTTCAGTGAAATGATTCAGTGTGCTATATGTTTTTAGTAATGGATAGCACACTGACTTTCTATGGGGCCATGCACAATTCCGTTTTTTTTTGTGCGTGTTTTTGTGTGGGCTTTTTGCAAGTTTTTGGGCGTGTAGTTAAGATTCCCACTGACTCTGGGAACATTTGGCGCATTTTATGCGCCAAAGAATTGATCCAACGCTTCTTACGCAACACATTTTTAAGAAACGCATGCATAAAAACTAATAGCTCGCTTTCCCATTGATGTAAATAGGAAGCTTAATCAAGCGTTTGACGCTTTTTTCGCGTGTGTTTTTACGCATTTTGTGTGCGCTTTTTGCAAGTTTTATGCCGCATAATTAAGACTCTTAATTGACTACGGGAACATTTGGCGTGTTTTACGTGCAAAAAATGGACTCGACACCTCTTTATTTACGCAACGCGTTTTTAAAAAATGAGTGTGTAAAAAAGCGCGTTGTATGTACTAACAGTGCGCTTTCCCATTTATGTGAATGAAAAGTGTAATCAAGCGTTTTTTCATGCGGTTTTCGGCACGTATAATGCGCCCAAAAAACACATCAAATACACGCCGTGTGAACCTGCCAACTGAAAAGTCAATCACCACAGGGTCTCCCTCTTGACTTTCATCATTCCTAGGGCTTGTCCACATGTAGCGGAATTGCTGCGGATTTTCCATCTGGAATTGTGGATGGAAAATATGCAGCAGAATACAGTAGCAGCAAAGTGGGTGAGATTTAACAAATCTCATCCACATGCTGCGTTAAAATTCCGACCAGAAATTGACTTGCGGTGCGTATTTTTCAGACCGCAGCATGTCAATTTCTGCTGCGGAAATGTCACCATCCCCCAGCATTGTAAAAAACGCAGCAAAATGCACACCATTTTCTGCAGTAAAAAATGCAGGAAATGGTGCGTTTTTTCCTCAGCGGAATGTTTGCTAGTTTCACTAAGTGAATTGCTGCAGACTTTTTCTGCAGCAATTCCGTTATGTGTGGACAAGCCCTAAGCCTTTTGGTGTGTCCTATAGTTTCTGCCAGCTACCATTTGTACAATATCTTCATAAATGGGAGCCAGACAATGCTTAGCAATTTGAAGACAACTTTTTCTTGCTTGCAGCCAAAAATAGGGACGGGGTGAGTCTCCCTCTCACATTTACTGCAGCTGTGAGTCAGGCTGCTTTGTCAGATTCACCTTGCTGCAATTCTTAGAAGTGCTTCCTCTGGTGGCCAACATAGGAAAACATGTCAAATTATTATTTTATTTTTAATACATCTCACTTTGTGGAAGAAAAAAACAAAAACACAAAAAAACTAAAACAATATTATAAAAATAAGTAACTTACTTAAAAAAAAATGTTTAATTCGCGACACATTACTTGTAATATCTGGTGTGAATTTTTTTTTCCATCTCTATGGCTAGCATCTTATAGTTAGTGATGGGTCAGGGTGGGCCCCTACCATATCCTTTCCACTATGGCTTAGGAGGGAGTGGGAGTCTTGTGTGGCCTGCAAGTATTCAGGCTCATCTTAGATTGCTGCTCCGCTGGGGCCGAAAGAGCCTGCTTTCTCTTGCCACAGTTCCCCATTTTAAAGACAACGCGGTCTATACAGGTGCTTGTGGACAGGTATGTCCCACCTTCCATTGGGTAAATGTGTTAATGTGTCTAGGTCAAATGGTTCTTTTCAGGCTGCGCTAATGCAGAGAATTTGTGTAGCACATCTCTGCATGCTGGAGCTATACAAGGAAGTCCATTACTTATTATTGGAAAAAGTAGTAAAAAACAAATACACATTTGGTTTCCCCATACTCGAAATGTCCTGTAAAATACAGTTTTTTTTGTTATTTACCATTGGAACAAATATGTATAAATGATACTTTAACCCCTTAATGCACCATGACGACACTGCATGTCATGGTTCAGGGACTGAAGTATGATGCGGGCTCACGTGCTGAGCCCGCTCCATATGCTGCGGGTGTCAGTTGTGTGTTACAGCTGACACCTCGCACTAACGGCCAGAAAGAAAGGGAACTCAATAGCGACGCAATCACAGGGTGACGATGGTTGTTATGGCAGCCTGGGGGCCTAATGAAGGCCCCAGGTCTGCCTTCTGTTTGTTTCTGCTCATCCTTGCCTCTGGCAGGGCTTAAACGGAGACAGTAAAGATGACAATACACAGCAATACATTAGTATTGCAGTGTATTGTACCAGCGTTCTTATGAAAAATTTTGAAAATAGTTAACGTTAAAGGGTTATTCCCAACATAAAGTTCAATGTTCCAAGCCCTAGAAATGTAAAAATAAACATCTTTCTAAATACCTTCTGTTTTCTATAGTGCAGCATTTGTAAGATATGCCCTCCTCTGAAGCACATGTCATTAGTTTAGTTGTGCCAGTTTTTTCTATGGAAACAACCACCACTGCTGGTTCCTTCATTCTGTCGCACCTGCGCACATCACCCTTCTCTCCTCTCTTTTCTCTCTTCTATAGCATTATCGCGCATTACCGACGCGTGCACACTTTCTTCCCAACACTTCACCCTCCCCCACTCTTCACATTAGTTATTGTAGACATATTCAGCTATGCGCTGAGTCATACCTCTTATCAGACGCCACACACTGCGCTTGCTTCCCCCATGTTATTTCTATATGCTAATATAGAGATAATTTTGGGAGTTTTTGGAACAAGCACATTGTGTTGGCTCTATAAGTACCTCCCTAAGGGATCATTCAGACAAGCGTATATGTAGTCAATGTGACGGCTGTTAAAACTACGGCAGTCACAGAGACTCATGTACTTCAATGGGGCCGTTCACACGACCGTTATTTCAATGGAGCGTGTGAAGGGTCCGTGAAAAAATTAGACGTCCTATTTTTTACGCTTCACGCATCCCTCTAGACCAGGGGTCTCAAGCACGCGGCCCCTGGGGCTGTCATCTGCGGCCTGCGGGACACAGAGCCGATAGTATCGGCTGTGCTCCGAGGCTCTGGAATTCCCTGACATCGCTGTCCACATATGAACAGCGATGTCTGGGGCTTCCTCAGAGCTGGAGTCCCGTGCAGAGCGCTAGTATCGGCTCTGCTCTGGGACTCTGTGGAATTCCCTGACATCGCTGTCCATATATGGACAGCGTGTCAGGGTTTTCCCCAGAGCAGAGTCCCGAGCAGAGCGCTAGTACAGGCTCTGCTCCGGGACTCTGTGGAATTCCCTGACATCATTGTCCATATATGGACAGTGTGTCAGGGTCTTCCCCAGAGCGGAGTCCCGAGCAGAGCGCTAGTACAGGCTCTGCTCCGGGACTCTGTTGAATTCTGACACATCGCTGTCCATATATGGACAGTGTGTCAGGGTCTTCCGCAGAGCGGAGTCCCGGGCAGAGCGCTAGTACAGGCTCTGCTCCAGGACTCTGTGAAATTCCGTGACATCGATGTCCATATATGGACAGTGAGTCAGGGTCTTCCCCAGAGCGGAGTCCCGAGCAGAGCGCTAGTACAGGCTCTGCTCCGAGACTCTGCGGAAATCCCTGACATCGCTGTCCATATATGGACAGTGAGTCAGGGTCTTCCCCAGAGCGGAGTCCCGGGCAGAGCGTTAGTACAGGCTCTGCTCCAGGACTCTGTGGAATTCCCTGACATCGCTGTCCATATATGGACAGTGTGTCAGTGTCTTCCCTGGAGCGGAGTCCCGAGCAGAGCGCTAGTATCGGCTCTGCTCTGGGACTCTGTGGAATTCCATGACATCGCTGTCCATATATGGACAGTGTGTCAGGGTCTTCCCCAGAGCGGAGACCTGGGCAGAGCGCTAGTATCGGCTCTGCTCCGGGACTCTGTCGAATTCCCTGACATCGGTGTCCATGTTTGGACACGCGATGTCTGGGGCTTCCCCAGAGCCAGAGTCCAGTGCAGAGAAGAAGGAGAGATGATCCAGCGCTGAATGTAGTTTAAAAAGGAAAGATCGTTCCCACTTTTATTGGAAAAATATTTTAAAATGAAACAGAGACGCAGTCTCAATGAAAAGAGTGGAGCAGAGCTGGAATCCCAGGCAGAGTGCTAGAAGCGGCTCTGCTCCGGGACTCCAGCTCTGGGCATGCCACTGACATCACTGTGGCAGCATCTGCGGAGGGCACTGTGGCAGCATCTGCAGAGGGCACTGTGGTAGCATCTGCGGAGGTCTCTGTGGCAGTATCTGCGGAGGGCACTGGCAGCATCTACGTAGGGCACTGTGGCAGCATCTACAGAGGGCACTGTGGCAGCATCTACAGAGGGCACTGTGGCAGCATCTACAGAGGGAACTGTGGCAGCATCTACAGAGGGAACTGTGGCAGCATCTACAGAGGGCACTGTAGCAGCATCTACAGAGGGAACTGTGGCAGCATCTACAGAGGACAATGTGGCAGCATCTACAGAGGGCACTGTGGCAGCATCTACAGAGGGCACTGTGGCAGTATGTACAGAGAACACTGTGGCAATATCTAGGGGTGTGTTGCATTATCTACAGAGGGCACTGTGGCATTATCTACAGAGGGCACCGTGGCAGCATCCACAGAGGGCACCGTGGCAGCATCCACAGAGGGCAACGTGGCAGCATCCACAGAGGGCACCGTGGCAGCATCCACAGAGGGCACCGTGGCAGCATCTACAGAGGGCACCGTGGCAGCATCTACAGAGGGCACCGTGGCAGCATCTACAGAGGGTACTGTGTCACTATCTAAAAAGGGGCTGCTCAATCTTGACATGTGTGTCTGCCAAACGCTGCCAACTGAGCCGCCGAACTGCATTTAGCGACACTTAAACTGGAAAACTGTATTGTTGAAATAAGCACGTTGAGAAATATCTAAAATTTTAAACCTAGCGGTATTATTATAGTAATGTAGTATTAATTTTATAGTAATGTAGTTTTATTATTATAGTAATATAGTGTTATAGTAGTTCAAATAAGTAATTTATTAACAATAATTTTGTATTGTATCAAATTTGAAAGTAATGCGGCCTGTCAACTTCCCCTTTTTTCTATATGCGGCCCACTTACCCTGCCGAGTTTGAGACCCCTGCTCTAGACTCTAGTCTATGGAGGATGCGTAATAATGCGTCCAGCACGGGTGCAGCTTGGACATGAAAAACTGCACTTTTTTACGTCCGAGGTTGGCTACGTTCGTCTGACTGTAGCCTAAATTTACTTATATATGTTTCATTATATATGTTTTTAATAATACCTATTATTTGACTTTTTTCATTTTATTATTTTATATTACTAATTCATAGAGAAGAAAGACTTTTATAACTTTATATTTGGATGCACAAAATAGACTATTTTTCAGCAACATTGTTATGTCACTCTTTTATCTTGGGTGAGGCACAAATTTAGATTCACCTAACGTGGGCTAACATTTCTAACATGGAGTCTTTATACTATGTTGATGCAATATGAGTGATTTATACTATGTTGAAGCACTATGTAGTCTTTATACTATTTTGAGGGACTATGCAGTCTTTAGACTATATTGAGGCACTATGGAGTCTTTATACTATGTTGAGGCACTATGGAGTCTTTATACTATGTTGAGGCACTATGTACTCTTTATACTATGCTGAGACACTATGGAGTCTTTAGACTCTGTTGAGGCACTATGGAGTCTTTAGACTATGTTAAGGCACTATGGAGTCTTTAGACTATGTTAAGGCACTATGGAGTCTTTAGACTATTGCTGAGGCATTATGGGGTCTTTATACTATGATGAGGCACTATGCATTCTTTATACTGTGTAGATGAACTATGTGTGCTTTATACTATGTTGAGCCAATATGTTTCTGGTCAATATAGGTTTTAGAAACACTATAATTATAATACAATAGTAGTCTTTATACTATCTTGAGGAACTATGCAGCCTTTATACTATGTTGAGGCACTATGGAGTCTTTAGTCTATGTTGAGGCACTATGGAGTTTTTAGACTATGTTGAGGTACTATGGAGTCTTTAGACTATGTTGAGGTACTAAGGAGTCTTTAGACTGTGTTGAGGACCATGGAGTCTTTAGACTATATTGAGGCACCATGGAGTCTTTATACTATGTTGAGGCACCATGGAGTCTTTATACTATGTTGAGGCACTATGGAGTCTTTAGACTATGTTGAGACACTATGGAGTCCTTAGACTATGTTGAGGCACTATGGGGTCTTTATACTATGTTGATGTACTATGGAGTCTTTATACTATGTTGAGGCACTATGGAGTCTTTATACTATGTTGAGGCACTATGGAGTCTTTATACTATGTTGAGGCACTATGGAGTCTTTATACTATGGTGAGGCACTATGGAGTCTTTATATTATGTTGAGGCACTATGGAGTCTTTATACTATGTTGAGGCACTATGGAGTCTTTATACTATGTTGAGGCACTATGTAGTCTTTATACTATGTCGAGGCACTATGTAGTCTTTATACTATTTTGAGGGACTATGCAGTCTTTAGACTATATTGAGGCACTATGGAGTCTTTATACTATGTTGAGGCACTATGGAGTCTTTATACTATGTTGAGGCAGTATGTACTCTTTATACTATGCTGAGACACTATGGAGTCTTTAGACTCTGTTGAGGCACTATGGAGTCTTTAGACTATGTTAAGGCACTATGGAGTCTTTAGACTATGTTAAGGCACTATGGAGTCTTTGGACTATTGCTGAGGCATTATGGGGTCTTTATACTATGATGAGGCACTATGCATTCTTTATACTGTGTAGATGAACTATGTGTGCTTTATACTATGTTGAGCCAATATGTTTCTAGTCAATATATGTTTTAGAAACACTATAATTATAATACAATAATAATTATTATTTTTAATTATTTTTTTTTATATATATATATATATTTTTTTACATTTTTTTTTAAGATAAAACCATTACAGAAAAAGTGCCTTTCTGCATAATTAAATATTGTGGAAACACATGGAAAAAAAAAAGACCCTGACAAGGTTATGCATGTTTTCTCCAAAGAAAGAGCAATTATAAGTGTTACGTAGGGTGCGTGAACCCACTGGGCCATACCGCCTTGACGGTATGGCAGCTGGCCAACAGGATACAAGTCAAAGTCTACAGTTCGAATAGGTGTACCTGTGGTCACTTCAGACAGTAGCAAGATATGCCCAGATGGGAACTTGGCAGCAGGCAGACACCAGGTTTGGTGTAACAAGGCAGGTGTAGTACTCAGCACAACACGACTCCAACGCTAAACACCACTTGGACCAGGATAGCACGGGATACAGGATACAGGCAGCAGGAATGGGAACACTGGGAACTGGAAAACACTTAAGGGACCATTTGCAGAGAGGAACATAGGTCAATGACAACAACGCTCAGGCGAGGCAGGAAGGGGCAGGGCCCTTCTTATAGTCCAGAATCATGGGCTAATTTGGTAACAGACTCAGGCGCACGCGCTGGCCCTTTAAGACCGCGCACGAGCATGCGTGCGCACCCTACGGGACACAGCAGAGTGAAGCAGAAGTGAGCACTGGCGTCTCCTGAAGAGGAGATGCGGGCCAGCGCTCACTGATCCATGGCTGCGGCCGTCAGGAGTTGAGTAAACTTGTCGGTCCCCGGCCATGGGTGTTACAATAAGGCTATGGCTCATGCAGGACCCCCAACATTTTCCAAACCTGGACACACGGTTGATAAAATATATGTTCAACACATAATATGTTCTAATCATTTTGACATTGGATCATATAGATATGATGATTGTAAAAAAAACAACTTCGTTTTGATGGCATTCCAACCATTTTCCAAGTATTGTAAGTGCTTTGGACAAACCACCTGCAGAATTTTTGGAAAGATCGGTGAAAAGACAGAGAAAGAGTTTGTCTACAAACATAGTTGACAGTCAAGTACTTCAGAATGTTTTACAATCAAACCATTAGAAATTAGCAGGGATTTACAGTGGATATAAAAAGTCTACACACCCCTTTTAAAATGTCAGGTTTTTGTCATGTTACAAAATCAGTCCAAGATTAATAATTTCAGAACTTTTTCCACCTTTAATGTCACCTATAATCTGTACAATTGTATTGAAAAACAAACTGAAATCTTTTAGGGTGGACAAACAAAAATAAAGAACAAAAATAATGTGTTTGCATAAATATGCACACCCTTAAACTAATACTTTATTGAATTATCCTTTGACTTTATGACAGCATTCAGTCTTTTCAGCAGAAGTCTATCAGCATGGCACATCTTGACTTGGTAATTGTTGACCACTCTTCCTTGCAAAAGCACTCTAAATCTGTCACATTGCGAGGGCATCTCCTGTGTACAGCCCTCTTCAGGTCACCCCACAGATTTTCAATGGGATTCAGGTCTGGGCTCAGGCTGGGCCAATCCAAAACTTTGATCTTCTTCTGGTGCAGCCATTCTTTTGTTGATTTGGAGGTATGCTTTGGGTCGTTGTCGTGCTGAAAGGTTCTTCATCTTCAGATTTTTAGCAGGGGCCTGCAGGTTTTGTGCCAATATTGCCTGATATTTGGAACTGTTCATAATTCCCTTCACCTTGACTAAAGCGCCAGTTCCAGCTGCAGTAAAACAGCCCCAAAGCATAATGCTGACTCCACCATGATTCACTGCGGGTATGGTGTTCTTTTGGTGATGTGCAGTGTTGGCTTTGCGCCAAACATAACTTTTGAAATTATGGCCAAAAAGTTCAACCATCGTCTCATCAGACCATAACACGTTTTCCCACATGCTTTTGGCAGACTTGATGAAGGTCTTTGCAAATCATAGCCGGGCTTGGATGTTTTTCTTTGCTAGAAAAGGCTTCCATCTTGCCACCCTACCCCACAGCCAGAAATGAAGAATATGGGAAATTGTTGTCACATGCACTACACAACCAGTACCTGCCAGAAAGTCCTGCAGCTCTTTTAATGTTGCTGTAGATCTATTGGTAGCCTCCCGGACAAATTTTCGTCTTGTCTTTTCATCAAGTTTTGAGGGATGTCCAGTTCTTGGTAATGCCACCGTTGTGACAAATGTAATCCACTTCTTTATGACCGTCTTCACTGTGTTCCATGGTATATCTAATCCCTTGGAAATTCTTTGGTACCCTTCTCCTGACTGATGCCTTTCAACAATCAGATCTTTTTGATGTGTTGTAAGCTCTTTACGGACCATGGCTTTTGCTGTCACATGCAACAAAGAAAATATCAGGAAAATCTTAATAGAACAGCTGAACTTTATATGGGGTTACTCAGAATAACTTTAAATAATGGCAGCTGTGTACTGACTACTATTTAACATGAGTTTAAATGTGATTGGCTAATTCTGAACACAACCACATCCCCAATTATAAGAGGGTGCACACTTATGCAACCACATTATTGTAGTTTTGTTATTTTTAATGTTTCTCCTCTAAATGATTTCAGTTTGTTTTTCAATGGAATTGTACAGATTATGGGTCACATTAAAGGTGGAAAAAGTTCTGAAATGATTCATCTTGTAGTGATTTTTTTTGACATGACAAAAACCTGGCATTTTAACAGGGGTGTGTAGACTTTTTATATCCACTGTAGATACTGTATTGCAACAACAATCATTCTTATCAACAGTAAAAGAAAAAAATATATTACAAGTGCACATGTAAAAATGATTGACAAGGCTGTAAGCACTGACATTTTTGTTGGGAAGAAAAATAGTTCTGTTTCAACTGATAGTTCATTGGGGAAAATAAGCAGTGGCACAGAGTCTAATAAACCTAGAAAAAAGAAGCGAGGAACATCTTGTTATTTGATAAAGGATAATATTGAGATTGCATTTTCAAAAAGGAATGAACCTTTTCAAGAAAATTTAATTACCAGAGTTAAGACACACACTCTACAGGACAATACTAATAACTCTGAAATTCAATCTTCCATCAACATTGAAACAGATATTATTATTATTATTAATAAGAAAAAAACGGAATTCCAATTGGATGATCAGATGGAATTACCAATTACCCCATTTAAAAATATACAGTCAGTTGAGCTCAATTCCCCAATGTCAATGTCTAGACAGGAGGAAGTAACATGCTGCTCATTTCCATAATTTGAAAAAACATCTACTGCACACAGTCACCATACAAAGTCTTCAGTAACTGAAAATGTCAAAGTAAGTCCAATTATTGGTAAAACACCAACCTCACGTAGGCAGTTGGATCTATCTGAACGTAAAATACATGAAGAAGACATTTATTGTGATTCATTGGACCAAGAAGATTATAGTTTTCAATTAGTAGACTCTTAAGAAGAGGAAGATGAAGATATATTATCATTTTTATATGAAACAACTGATGAGAAAGATGAAGTTGAAGAATGTGAATCTGATATAACACATTTCGAGAATATTGAAGTATGTGAAGAAGACCCAGTCAACAAACCAAAATTTATTGTTTTTAAAAGTAGTTTGAAAAAACTAATTGCTATGGTTCCTTATCAATATAGGAAAAAATGCAATCAAAAGATAACACATATACATTTCAGAAAATATGGTTCATGTGGATGTCAAGTGTGTCAGAGGCCAGCTTGGACAGCTGAACCAAAAGTCAATAAAAAAAACAGTGGGTAATATTCTTCTGTCAACAGGAATTGTTTTGAGTGGATGTAACTTTATGAAGATCAAACACGTCTTTGATTTACTAAACAATTTTTATGATTTCCAGATACACACATTACAGAAACCAACCAAAATACATATTTCCAATGATACATGAACAATGGAAAAAGGAAAGGAGTAAAAATTTGAATGTAATTGGAAGAAATGCCGTTTGCTTGGCGGGAGAAGGACAGTCGGACAGCCCTGGTTTTTAAGCATAGTATTGCATATATACCATGATAGATACCGAGTCTAGCAAAATTACTGTGGAGCAGCTTATTCCACCTGCAAGTTCAGTTAGTCTAGAGAAAAAGACCTTCAAAGCAACTTTGGATAATTTAATAGAGTCCAACATCAATGTTCGTTTAATGACCACAGCCAGACACGTAGGAATTAGAAATTGTATCAGGGAGGACTATCCATCAGTAAATTCCCAGTTTGATGTTTGGCATCAATTCAATCAATTGGACAGAAGGTGCTTGCTGTCTCTAAAGCAAAAAATTGTTCTGAACTTGCATAGTGGATAGCACCTATAAAAAAAATCATCCCTGGGGGTGTTCCAGAAATTGTGTTGAAGACCCAGATGTTTTGGTTCAAAAATGGAAGTCACTATTGTACCATGTTCAAAATATACATGAATGGAATGAAGACGGAAATTATTTCAAGTGCCACCAATTGCCCAAATTAGATGATACTAAGTGGATAAAACAGTGGCTTTTGATAAAATCAAAAGTATAGTGGAAAATCAAGCCTTACTAAGAGACATTCAACATCTATACTTCTTTTGTCACACAGGAGAACTAGAGGTTTTTGGGCGGGTTCACACATAGCGGAATTTCACTTAAATTCCGCTGCGGACACTCCGCAGCGTTAATCCGCAGCGGAGCCGTTTCTCCATTGACTTTCACTTTAATTTAGCAGTGTTCGTTTACACGATGCGTACAATTCCGCTGCGGAGCATAGGCTGCGGAGCGGAATTTGGTGTCCGCAGCATGCTCTGTCTGTTGCGGAGCAGTGGCGGACTGGTTGCGGACTCATGGCGGAATTTCTCCATTGACTTCAATGGAGAGTCAAAATTCCGCAATGAAGTCCGCAGATCTTATGTGTGCTGCGGAGCGTATTGTTTTTACTACCATGACATTTCTTCATTCTGGCTGGACCTATGTATTTCTAGGTCTACAGCCAGACTGAGGAAGTCAATGGGGCTCCCGTAATGACGGGAGCGTTGCTAGGAGACGTCTGTAAATAGTCACTGTCCAGGGTGCTGAAAGAGTTACGCGATCGGCAGTAACTGTTTCTGCACCCGGGACAGTGACTACCGATCTCAATATACATGTATCTGTAAAAAAAAATATAAGTTCATACTTACCGAGAACTCCCTGCGTCTGTCTCCAGTCCGGCCTCCCAGGATGACGTTTCAGTGTAAGTGACGGCTGCAGCCAATCACAGGCCAAGCACAGGCTGCAGCGGTCACATGGACTGGAGCGTCATCCAGGGAGGTCGGGCCGGATGCCGAAAGAGGGACGCGTCACCAAGACAACGGGCGGTAAGTATGAATTTCTTTGACTTTCACTAGGGAAAGTGCTGTCCCTTCTCTCTATCCTGCACTGAATAGGGAGAAGAGAAGCACTTTTCCTGCAGTCCGCAGCGGCCAGTCCGCATCAATTTTCTGCACATTTTGTGCAGATCCGCTGCAGAATCTGCAACGCAGATTCTGTGCGGCATTGATGCGGACAGTTGCGGAGGAATTCCGCCATGTGTGGTCATGCCCTTAGCCTTTCTATGAGTTGTTGCAAATCTAAAAATTTTTACAAAATATAATAAAATTTATTTACTTTTTTGGATAATGGAACTGAAATGCTTATTTAGATAACAGGTTATATTGATTTTTTAAAAATATATTAAAATATATTATTTAAGGGTATGTGCACACGTAGTGACCAAAAACGTCTGAAAATACAGAGCTGTTTTCATGGGAAAACAGTCCCTGATTTTCAGACGTTTTTTGAGCAACTCGCGTTTTTCGCGGCGTTTTTCGCTGCGTTTTTTACGTCCGTTTTTGGAGCTGTTTTCATTGGAGTCTATGAGAAAACAGCTCCAAAAACGTCCAAAGAAGTGTCCTGCACTTCTTTTGCCGAGGCTGTATTTTTACGCGTCGTCGTTTGACAGCTGTCAAATGACGACGCGTAAATGACAGGTCGTCTGCACAGTACGTCGGCAAACCCATTCAAATGAATGGGCAGATGTTTGCCGACGTATTGTAGCCCTATTTTCAGACGTAAAACGAGGCATAATACACCTCGTTTACGTCTGAAAATAGGTCGTGTGAACCCAGCCTAACCCCTTAAAGACCAGGCCAATTTGAGTTTTTCATTTTAGTTTTTTCCTTCCCGCCTTCCAAAAGCCATAACTTTTCTATTTCTTCGTCGACATAGCCATATGAGGTCTTGTTTTTTGCGGTACAAGTTGTTGTTTTTCATGGCACCATTTATTGAACTGCATAATGTATCGGGAATCTGAAAAAATTATTTATGGGGTGAAATGTGTAAAAAAACAGCGATTACACCATTTTTGGGGGGGGGTTTGTTTTTACGGCATCCATCAGGCGGTAAAAATGACATATTTACCTTATCCTACAGGTTGATGCGATTACGGCAATACCAAATTCATATGTTTTGTTTTATGTTTTACCACTTTAAAAAAAATAAAACTATTTGCTAAAAATAAAAAATATGTTTTGTGTCGCCATACTCTGAGAGCCATAACTTTTTTATTTTTCCATCAATTTAGAGGTGTGAGGGCTTACATTTTGTGGGGCGAGCTGTAGTTTTTACTGATACTATTTTGGGGTACATGCGACTTTTTGATCACTTTTTATTCCTATATATACAGGGTGGGCCATTTATATGGATACACCTAAATAAAATGGGAATGGTTGGTGATAT
The DNA here is from genome assembly GCF_050947455.1 of Rhinoderma darwinii. Classification (NCBI taxonomy): domain Eukaryota; kingdom Metazoa; phylum Chordata; class Amphibia; order Anura; family Rhinodermatidae; genus Rhinoderma; species Rhinoderma darwinii. Next base: position 92,399,117 of record NC_134688.1, read on the forward strand.
TAACTTCCTGTTTGTGGCACATTAGTATATGGGAGGGGGGAAACTTTTCAAGCTGAATGTTGACCATGGCGGCCATTTTGAATTTGGACATTTTGTATCCAACTTTAGTTTCTTCAATGGGAAGAGGGTCATGTGACACATCAAACTTATCGAGAATTTCACAAGAAAAACAATGGTGTGCTTGGTTTTAACGTTACTTTATTCTTTCATGAGTTATTTACAAGTTTCTGACCACTTATAAAATGTGTTCAAAGTGCTGCCCATTGTGTTGGATTGTCAATGCAACCCTCTTCACCCACTCTTCACACACTGATAGCAACACCGCAGAAGAAATGCTAGCACAGGCTTGCAGTATCCGTAGTTTCAGTTGCTGCACATCTCGTATCTTCACAGCATAGACAATTGCCCTCAGATGACCCCAAAGATAAAAGTCTAAGGGGGTCAGATCGGGAGGCAAGTTTGATGTGTCACATGACCCTCTTCCCATTGAAAAAACTAAAGTTGGATACAAAATGGCCAACTTCAAAATGGCCGCCATGTTCAACACCCAGCTTGAAAAGTTTCCCCCCTCCCATATACTAATGTGCCACAAACAGGAAGTAAATATCACCAACCATTCGGATTTTACGGATGCGGCGATACCAGTTATGTTAACTTTTATTTTTTTTTACATTGCTTTTGGGAAAAAATGGGAAAAGGCTTTTTCTTTAACTGAAATTTTTTTTTTGGAACATTATAAAAATCTTTATTTAACAGTTTTTTCCTTTTTTTTATTAGTCCCCCCTAGGAGACTTGAAGCGGTGATCGTTGGATCCGTTGCATGATACACTGCAATACTATTGTATTGCAGTATATCATGATTCTGACAGTCTCCTTTGAAGCGCTGCTGGCAGGGCTTCAAAGAAGTACAAAGATGGCAGACCTGGGGGCCTTTATTAGGCCCCCAGGCTGCCATAACAACCACTGTAAACGGCTGATCGCGCCTCAGGTGGGGGTGCAATGGTGTATTTGAGGGGGGGCACCCCCCTGTTTCTAGCAATTTAAATGCCGTGGTCATGATTGACCGCGGCATTTAAGGTGTTAAATGGGCGGATTCAAAGTGAACTTTGATTCCACCCGTTGCAGTGAGGTGTCAGCTGTGTAACACAGCCGTCACCCACTGTGTATGGAGCGCGCTCAGCCCGTAAGCCCGCTCTATACTTCCCATTCACGGCTGACGCGTACCAGTACGTGACGCGTCGTGAAAGGGTTAAACTTTATTTTAAACAAAATAAATAGAAAACTTATCGTCCTACGTTGATTGATCAATTTCAGAAGTGTCATCTAATGTCCCATTCAGCTCCCCCTGAAGCTAGTGACATAGAGCCCACCCTGTAGACATCGCCCCCCACCTCACCCCTGTAGCTAGTGCCATACCGCCCGCCCTGAAGATAGCGCCCCACCTCCCCCATATAGATAGTACGATACAGCCCACCATGTATATAGTCCCATTCAGCTCCCCCTGGGGATAGTGCCATACAGCCCACACTGCAGATATCGCCCCCACCTCACCCTTGTAACTAGTGCCATATAACCCACTCTGTAGATAGCGCCCCTCCTCCTCCTTATAGATAGTCCCATTAAGCTCCCCCTGTAGCTAGTACCGTACATCCCACCCGGTAGATAGTGCTTACCCATATAGATAGTACCGTACAGCCCAAAATTTATATAATGCCATTCAGCTCCCCCTGTAGCTAGTGCCACACAGCCCACCCTATAGATAGCGCTTACCCATATAGATAGTACAATATGGCCCACCATTTATATAGTCCCATTCAGCTCCCCCTGGAGCTAGTGCTATATAGCCCACCCAGTAGATATCATCCCCCACCTCACCATTGTAGATAGTGTCATACAGCCCAACCTGTAGATAGCGGCCCCACCTCCCCCTTATAGATAGTTCCATACAGCCCACTATGTATAAAGTCCCATTCAGCTACTCCTGTTGCTAGTGCCATACAGCCTACCCTGTATATAGCGCCCCCCTCCTCCCCATATAGATAGTACCATACAGCCGACCATGTATATAGTCACATTCATCTCCCCCTGGAGCTAGTGCGATACAGCCCACACTGTAGATATCGCCCCACCACACCCCTGTAACTAGTGCCATACAGCCCACCCTGCAGATAGCGCCCCACCTCCTCCTTATAGATAGTCCCATTCAACTTTCCGTGTAGCTAGTGCCATACAACCCACCCTGTAGATAGCACTCCCCATATAGATATTACCACCCAGCCCAGGTATATAATCCCATTCAGCTCCCCCTGTAGCTAGTGCCGTACAGCCCACCCTATAGATAGCGCCCCCACCTCCCCCATATAGATAGTACCATATAGCCCACCATGTATATAGTCCCATTTAGCTCCCCCTGGAGCTAGTGCCATACGGCCCACCCTGTAGATATCGCCCCCACCTCACCCCTGCAGCTAGTGCCATACCGCCCGCCCTGTAGATAGCGCCCCTACCACCTCCTTATAGATAGTACCATACAGCCACCCCTTGTAGATTTTTACACCCAACTTACACTTAAAGATAGTGCCATAAAACAGCCCCTGTAAATAGTGCCCCCACGTACACTAGCAAGCTGAATGTGGACAGTAGCCTAGTACATGAGAGAGCAGGGAGATACCTCCCGGCTCTGCCATAGTGTTCAATAGTATCCACGTCCTATGGATGCAGATAACATTAAATGTGGCATTTGTACCACTGTACCAGCCATAGTGGCTGATAGCGGGGCAACTGTGCATGGGGGGGCCTGTGCCGATCATTGGCACGGACTCCCTCATGCTGAGGGCACCAAAGCAGCCGCTGTGGCTGATACACTGATACAGTTCTAGTCATACCGCTGGGTAAGGAGTGATTATGGCAACAAAACTTACCATCATTGAAGCGCTTGGTGGAGTCGTTCTGCAAGAGAGCTATGCTGCTATGAATGCTGTATAATAGCAGTCTCGGAAACGCGCACATACACCAAGTAGCATTGTGATTTTATTACAGCGCTGCTTGCTGGTGAAGAGTGATATAAACACACATATTTAGTAAAATAAAGAACATTTTAGATTGAAATTGATTAAATAAAAAATTATATTTAACTGCCAAAAATTATTTTTAGGGGAAAATTATTATTTATTAATATGTAAAGTATTAATTAATAAAAAAAAAATTCGGGTCAACTTGGGAATAACAGTTTAAGTTAATTTTTAATATGAAAAGTAAAAAAAAAGAACTCTTCCCATTTTCACCCTTATGCATTGTAAAAAATAAAAAAAATAAACTCAATTTGTATTGCCTAGTTTGTAAAAGTCTGAACTATTACAATATAACATTATTTAGCCCACACGTGAATGGCGTAAACAAAAAACAGTAATTAAAATGCCAGAATCGCTGTTTTTTGGTCTCCTTACCGCTGAAATTTTTTTAATAAAAAGCAATCAAAACGTCGTATGTGCTGAAAAAAATGGTACCAATAAAAACTACAGCTCACCCCACAAAAAATAAACCCTTACACTGCTTAACCTCTTCGCGCGCTGCGCCGCAATAGTACGTCCTGCAGCGGGGTTAGTTCCCGCATCCAGACGTACTATTGCGGAGTTGTTCCCGGCGCACACTGTCCTAACGGACAGTGTCCGGGAACCGGGAGGTCAGCTGTCCCTGACAGCTGACACTCCAGCCTTGCCGGTCAGCGGACCATCGCCGCTGATTTCGGCAATTAACCCCATAAATGCGGCGACGGATTGCCGTCGCCGCATTTAAGGGGTTTGAAGCACATCGGCAGCCCCCACGAAGTGATCGTGGGGGCTACTGATGCTTGTCACGGCAATCGGAGGTCAGACAATGACCTCCGGGTTGCCATGTACGGAAGCCTCGGAGGAGCAGCCTCCACCGATCCTCCGAGGCTTCCTGTCAGTGTGACTGTCACGTCACAATGACAGTTGGAGTACATTACACTACGTGTGTAGTGTAATGTACTCTAGCATCGATCAAAGCTGCAAGTCTAAGTGTCCCCTAGTGGGACAAGTGAAAAAAGTAAAAAAAAGAATAAAAATGTTTTAAAAAAAGTGTAAAAATAAAAGTTATAAGTTATATAAACAAACACTGCATTTTTTTTCCTATAATAAGTCTTTCATTATAGGAAAAAAATGAACACGTTAAAAAAAGTACACATATTTGGTATCCCCGCGTTCGTAACGAACCCAACTATAAAACTATAATGTTATTTTTCCCGCACGATGAACACCCCAAAAAAAATCAATAAAAAACGACACCAGAATCGCTATTTTTTGGTCACCACCCCTCCCAAAATAGAGAATAAAAAGTGATCAAAAAGTCGCATGTACCCGAAAATAATACCGATAAAAACTACAACCCGTCCCGCAAAAAACAAGCTCTTACACAGCTTTTTTGAATGAAAAATAAAAAAGTTACGGCTCTCAGAATATGGTGACAGAAAATACATTATTTTATAAAAAAGTGATTTTATTGCGCAAACGCTGCAAAACTTAAAAAAACCCTATATACACATGGTATCGCCGTAATCGTACCGACCCGCAGAATAAAATATAATGGTCATTTATAGTGCACGGTGAACGCCGCAAAAAATAAACGAAAAAACATTGTCAGAATTGCTTGTTTTTGGTCACCCGGCTTGCAAAAAAATTTAATAAAAAGTGATCAAAAAAATCGCATGTATCCCAAAATGGTACCAATGAAAAGTACAGATTGTCTCGCAACAAATAAGCCCTCACGCAGCTCCGGTGGTGAAAAAATAAAGACGTTCTGGTTCCCAGGAATACGGCGATGCAAAATGTGCAGTGTTTTCTAAAAGCGGGTAACATCCGACACCATTTATCAGTGCGACACCGGCCACACATCTATGAATTATTATTTCTTTACCGCATTTTTATACCCTCTTATTATGCCCTGATGTTCTCCGCACAGATTACATATGTCCCCACATTATAAACTGAAATACCAGCAAAACCCAAAACAGAAAAACTACCAAGCAAAATCTGCGCTCCAAAAGCAAAATGGCGTCCCCCCCTTCTGAGCCCTGCAGCATGCCCAAACAGCTGTTTGCGTCCACATATATGGCATCGCCATACCCGGGAGAACCCGCTTAAAGCTTTATGAGGTATTTGTCTTCAGGGGCACAAACTGGGCACAACATATTATGCACTAAAATGGCATATCAGTGGAAAATTGCAATATTCACACCATCCGCTGTGCATTAACCCCTTTGAGCACTATAACTTAATAGCACGTCATGGTGCGGGGGTTGATGTATGGAGCGGGCTCACGTGCTGAGCCCGCTCCATACGCTGCGGGTGTCGGCTGTGTATTACAGCTGACACCCGGGACTAACGGACAGGAACAGCGATCGCGCTGTTACAGAAGTCTGTAAAAATAACAATATACTGCAATACATTAGTATTGCAGCATTTGGGACCCGCGGATCCAATGATCGCTGGTACAAGTCCCCTAAGGGGACTAAAAAAATGTGTAGAAGAATTAAAGTTATTAGTAGTGAGAAAGAAAAAAGTTTAGTTAAAAAACAAAACCTTTTCCCATTTTTCTTCAAAAGTAATGTAAAAAAATAAACAGAATTGTTATCGCTGCGTCCGTAAAAGGCCAAACTATTACAATATACCATTATTTAACTCGCAAGGTGAACACCGTAAAAAACTTAAATAATTTAAACCACCAAAATAGCTGTAGTTTTCGTTTTTACCGCACGGCGAAAGCTGTAAAAACTAAAACACCAAAAAATGGAATCATATTTTCTTCCTATATTCCTATATTTTCCTATTTTATTTCAGTTTCCCAGTACTTTTTATGGCACTTTAAATGGTATCAATAGAAACTACAATTCCTCCCGCAAGAAATAAGCTCTAACATCACTCTACTGACGGAAAAAGAAAAAAGTTATGGCTCCTGGAAGGCGGGTAGTGAAAAACGAAAATAAGAAAGCAAAAAATGGATCAGTCCTGAAAGGGTTAATTCATTTCTAATGAAAAAAAAATGTATGACCACATGTGGGGTATTTCCGTACCCGGGAGAAATAGCTTTACAAAAATTGGTTGTTTATTTCTCCTTTATCCCTTGTGAAAATGAGAAAATTCAACATTTTAGTGGACAAAAATTGTGATATTAATTCTCTCCGCCTAATTCTAATAAATTCTTCAAAAGACCCGTGGAGTCTAAATGCTCACTATACTCCTAGAAAAATTCCTTGAGGGGTGTTTCCAAAATGGGGAAACTTGGGGGGCTTCCACTGTTTTGGTCCCTCCAGGGTGTTGCAAAGGCGGCATGGCACCGAAAAACAATCCATCAAAATCCGTGCTCCAAAATCCAAATGGCGCTACTTCCCTTCTGAGCGCTGCCGTGGGTCCAATCAGCAGTTTATTACCACATGTGGGGTATTGCCGTAATCAGGAGAAAATGCTTTACAAATGTTGTGGTTCTTTTTTCCTTTATTCCTTGTAAAAATGTAACATTTCTATGCTTTTTCAGAAAAAAAGTTGATTTTCATTTTCACTGCCTAATTCCACTAAATTCTGCAAAAAACCTGTGTGGTCAAAATGCTAACTATACCCCTAGATAAATTCCTTGAGAGGTGTAGTTTCCAAAATGGGGTCACTTTTGGGGGGTTTCCCCTGTTTTGGTCTCTCCAGGGCGTTGCAAACGCGACATGGCACCGAAAACCAATCCAGCAAAATTCGTGCTCCAAAATCCAAATGGCACTCCTTCCCTTCTGAGCCCTGCTGTGGGTCCAATCAGCAGTTTATTACCACATATGGGATATTGCTGTAATCAGGAGACATTGCTTTACAAATGTTGGGGTGATTTTCTTCATTATTCCTCGTAAATATTACAACTTTCTATGTTTTTTCAGAAAAAAAGTCGATTTTCATTTTTACAGACTAATTCCAATATATTTAGCGAAAAACCTGTGTGGTCAAAATGCTAACTATACCCCTAGATAAATTCCTTGATAGGTGTAGTCTCCAAAATGGGGTCACTTTTGGAGGGTTTCCCCTGTTTTGGTCCCTCCAGGGTGTTGCAAACGCGACATGGAACCGAAAACCAATCCAGCAAAATCCGTGCTGCAAAATCCAAATGGCGCTCCTTCCCTTCTGAGCCTTGCTGTGGGTCCAATCAGCAGTTTATTACCACATATGGGATATTGCCGTAATCGGGAGACATTGCTTTACATATGTTGGGGTGCATTTTCTATATTATCTCTTGTAAATATTAAAAAGATTTTCATTTTTACAGACTAATTCTGATAAATTTAGCGAAAAACCTGTGCGGTCAAAATGCTAACTATACACCTAGATAAATTCCTTGAGGGGTGTAGTTTCCAAAATGGGGTAACTTTTGGGGTGTTTTTTTCACTGTTTTGGCATCACAAGACCTCTTAAAACCTGACAAGGTGCCTAAAATATATTCTAAAAAAAAGGAGGCCCAAAATCCACTAGGTGCTCCTTTGCTTCTGAGGCCGGTGCTTCAGTCCATTATCACACTAAGGCCACATGTGGGATATTTCTAAAAACTGCAGAATCTGGGCAATAAAATATTGAGTTGCATTTCTCTGGTAAAACCTTCTGTGTTACAAAAAAAAATGTATTAGAAATGAATTTCGGCAAAAAAAAATTTTATTTGTAAATTTCACCTCTACTTTGCTTTAATTCCTGTGAAACGCCTAAAGGGTTAAAACACTTTGTGAATGCTGATTCGAATACCTTGAGGGGTGCAGTTTTCAAAATGGGGTGACTTCTGGCGATTTTCTAATATATAGGCCCTCAAAGCCACCTCAGAACTGAACTGGTCCCTGAAAAAATAGCCTTTTGAAATTTTCTTGAAAATAGGAGAAATTGCTGCTACAGTTCTAAGCCTTGTGAGGTCCTAGAAAAATAAAAGCATGTTCATAAAACGATGCAAACATAAAGTAGACATATGGGAAATGTTAACTAGTAACTATTTTGTGTGGTATTACTATCTGTTTTACAAGCAGATACGTTTAAATTTAGAAAAATGCTAATTTTTGCAATTTTTTTCTAAATTGTGGTGTTTTTCAGAAATAAATACCAAAATTATCGACAAAATGTTTTCACTAACATAAAGTACAACATGTCACGAGAAAACAATCTCAGAATCGCTTGGATAGGTAAAAGCATTCCAACGTTATTACCACATAAAGTAACACATGTCAGATTTGAAAAAATTGGCTGCGTCCTGAAGGCCAAAACAGGCTGGGTCTTGAAGGGGTTAAACGACAGAAAAATAAAAAAGTTACAGCTCTCAGAATATGGCGTCACAAAGCTATTTTTTTTTAACAAATCGTTTTTTCTTTGTAAAAGTAGTACATACTTGTCCTGCAATTCAGTGCCATTCAATGACACAAGCGGTGCAATGACGAATGGCAGGGCAAGGAACTAATGTTCCTTGCCCTGCCAGCTCTAGTGATCTGTTTAATTGTATCTGCGACCTATAAATGCACATACAATTATAGTGTTTTTGGGCCTCTTTTGCAACCTTGGGCCCTGGGCACTTGCCCAGATTGCCCTTATTATAATCCACTCCCTGTGCTGGACTGTTTTGCACTTTATATGTAATATAATTGTCTGGCATGGTGTGCTGCTGCTAGTAGATGGCACTGTTGCATCAGCCATATAAAAGGACTGGCAACAGGAAGAGGAGATCAGAGAGTGGTAGATACCACATGGACTGGTAGGAGATCCTGCTGCTCCCAGGAGAATGGAGATAGTAGTGTGGTTTCTGAGAGATAGAGCCGTATTTACCACATATTTCTTTTTTTACTACCCCCTCTCCTTTCTTCCCCCAAACGTACTAATAAAATTGGCTTTTTTTTTTTTTTTTGGTATGGGCGGTCTTAGGACACGGACTCTTAGGCTGAGTTCACACGTGGCGGAATTTCACTTGAATTCCGCTGCGGACACTCCGCAGCGTTAATCCGCAGCGGAGCCGTTTCTCCATTGACTTCCACTTCTATTTAGAAGTGTTCGTTTAGACGAGGCGTAAAATTCCGCTGCGTAGCATAGCTGCGGAGCGGAATTTGGTGTCCGCAGCATGCTCTGTCTGTTGCGGACCAGTGGCGGACTGGTTGCGGACTCATGGCGGAATTTCTCCATTGACTTCAATGGAGATTCTAAATTCCGCAATGAAGTCCGCAGCTGTCATGCACATGTCATATGTGCTGCGGATGCGTCTTGCTTTTTTGACATGACATTTCTTCATTCTGGCTGGACCTATGTATTTCTAGGTCTACAGCCAGACTGAGGAAGTCAATGGGGCTCCCGGAATTACGGGAGCGTTGCTAGGAGACGTCAGTAAATAGTCACTGTCCAGGGTGCTGAAAGAGTTAAGCGATCGGCAGTAACTGTTTCTGCACCCTGGACAGTGACTACCGATCCCAATATACAGCAACCTGTCAAAAAAATAGAAGTTCATACTTACCGAGAACACCCTGCTTCTGTCTCCAGTCCGGCTTCCCAGGATGACGTTTCAGTCTAAGTGACGGCTGCAGCCAATCACAGGCTGCAGCGGTCACATGGACTGCCGCGTCATCCAGGGAGGTCGGGCTGGATGCCGAAAGAGGGACGCGTCACCAAGACAACGGCCGGTAAGAATTAAATTTGTTTACTTTCACTAGGGAAAGTGCTGGCCCTTCTCTCTATGCTGCACTGATAGAGAGAAGGGAAGCACTTTTACCGCAGTCCGCAGCAGCTAGTCCGCATCAATTTACTGCACATTTTGGGCAGATCCGCCGCAGAATCTGCAACGCAGATTCTGTGCGGCATTGATGCGGACAGTTGCGGAGGAAATCCGCCACGTGGGGGCATGCCCTAAGGACTCTTTGCAATGAGAAGTCAGTGCTGATTGGAGGAGCAACAGTCAGCAGGGGCTTCTGGCTGCTGCTCCACTAATCAGCACAGCACGCCCATGGACACAGCTGCACTGCCAAGGAAGAGCCGCTTCTTTGACTGCTTTGAGTCACATGCCCATTATCTGCAGCTTCTACAGTACAGAATATGAGGTATTTTCATTGTCAAAACCCCCCACCCACATCATATGGCCACTATAGCTCTAAGCAGCACAATTCTGGTGAGTCAGTAAGTACTTGGCAGCAGGGAAACTCGGAGCCTGCCATCACACTTCTCTTCTGGGAGCTTTCGGTTCCTCAGCCCTGATTTCCCGTGACCAGCTGCCACGGTGACATCTTGTGGTTCAGGGTATGTTCACATGATTAACAAAATACGTTTTTTGAGCAACTCGCGTTTTTAGCTGTGTTTTTCGCTGCATTTTTTACGCCCGTTTTTTGAGCTGTTTTCAATAGAGTCTATGAGAAAACAGCTCCAAAAACATCCCAAGAAGTGTCCTGCACTTCTTTTTGACGAACTGTCATTTTACGCGCCGTATTTTGACAGTGACGCGTAAAATGACAGCTCGTCTGCACAGAACATCGTAAGACCCATTGCAAGCAATGGGCAGATGTTTGCCGACGTATTGGATCCGTCTTTTCAGGCGTAATTGGAGGTGTAAAACGCCTCCATTACGTCTGAAAAGAGGTCGTGTGCACATACCCTCACACTGCACTTGCATAACCACCCTGTCTTGCCTAGTACTGTGCAGTGTGGAGCTGTTCTCCTCTGTGCACTGCTGTACACCGGGCTGGAGCTAGTGACCTTCATTATGTGTTACTTTGGAAGGGAGACCGTTTCAAGAACTGTGATAAGCTGGTCATAGTGGTCATGTTGCGGTTTATTACTGTGACTTCCGCAAAATCGCAGCAAAAGCACTGCATTTTGAAACTATTTTGTGGTAGTCATTGCAAAAAATGTGACTTTATCACTACGTCCGAATATACCCTCATAACCCACACCGGACAGTGGAGGTACAGTATCTGGCAAAGTTTCCAGATTACTTCGATATTGGCTACAACATCACTGCCGTGGGCAATGACATTTATGTGTTCCGGCAGTCTGTCTCCTCTGCTCTGTAACTAGGGACGGATTTGGATTGACAACAGAGGGTAGACAGCAGGAAGGGAGACACCTAGCGGAAATTACTTCACACAGAATTTGCATTGATAAAACAATTACAATTTAGTAATTACAAATACAAAGTAAGTAAATTACAAAGTTGATCTATATTAGGTATACTATTAGATAAGTTGTTTGAAAAGTTAGTGTCCATTTAAAGCCAAAATTTCAATTGAAAACTTCTAAATCCTCTTATGTCCCCAACGGTGTCCCGGTCTAGCATAATATTTATATTTTTTCACCCCTTACTCCCCCTGCTTCAGCCATCCGCTATTTTCTGTTCTCTCCATAGCAGGGTGAATGTCGCTAATATGCTAATCTATCTGCTTGTTTGTGTGAACTTCCGTGTGCACACTACCAAGCTCGACTTGCATCCCCAGCGGCAGCACGCACACCAATAGGATGCCTGCCACTCTATTACCCCATATTCTTTCATGCGCTACAGAAGAGACGGACATTCTAAACTTTTTTAAATGGTTAGTAATAACTTTGTATATAGTGCAGTTAGGTCCAGAATTATTTGGACAGTGACACAATCTTCATGATTTGGGCTCTGCATGCCACCACATTGGATTTGAAATAAAACAACTGAGGTTTAATTCAAGGGGTTGAACAAAAATATCCCGTGAAACGTTTAGGATTTGCAACAATTTTTCTACACAGCCTCCACATTTCAGGGGCTCAAAAGTATTTGGACAAATTAACATTACTAGAAATAAAATGTTTTTTTTGTAATACTTTGTAGAGAATCCTTTGCAGGAATGACTGCCTGAAGTCTGGAACCCATGGACATCACCAAACTCTGGGTTTCCTCCTTCGTGATAGTTTGCCAGGACTTTACTGCAGCGGTCTTCAGTTGTTGCTTGTTTGTGGGTCTTTCTGCCTTAAGTTGGGTCTTGAGCAAGTGAAATGTATGCTCGATCGGGTTGAGATCTGGTGGTTTGCACCTTGTGGTGATCCCTCTGTATTTGCTCTCTTGAAGTCTTCTCTTTATGGTAGACTTAGACACTGATACACCTACTTCCAGGAGAGTGTTCTTCACTTGGGTAGATGTTGTGAAGGGGTTTTTATTCACCATGGAAAGGATTCTGTGATCATCCACCACTGTTGTCTTCCGTGGATGTCCAGGCCTTTTGGAGTTCACAAGATCACCAGTGCGCTCTTTTTTTCAAGAATGTACCAAACTGTTGATCTTGCCACTCCTAACATTTGTGCTTTCTCTCTGATTTATTTCTTCATTTTTTTCAGCCTAATGATGGTCTGTTTCACTTGCATCGAGAGCTCATATGACCTCATGTTGTGGGTTCACAGCAACAGCTTCCAAATGCACATGCCACACCTGGAATCCACTCCAGACCTTTTACCTGCTTAATTGATGATGGATTAATGAAGGAATAGCCCATGCAGCCCAATTAATAGTTTTTGAGATAATTGTCCAATTACATTTGGTCCCTTGAAAAAGGGCATATTAATCTTATTAAAGAGCTGTAATTTCTTAACCCTTCATCAAATTGGGATGTGAATACCCTCAAATTAAAGCTGAGAGTCTGCACTTTAAGCCCATATAAATAATATAACTGTATATTTAATATCTTTTGGTAAACAGCTAAAATGCCAAAACTTGTGTCACTGTCCAAATAATTCTGGACCTAACTGTAAAGGATCTGCCAGACACAGCTTCTGTGTCGACGCCCGTGGTTAATCAGTCTACATCTGCTGCTAGGTCTGATAGAGTGACTCAAACTGCTACCACTCAGGCAGGTAAGCTGAGGAGTGGGAGAACCTATCACAGCCTGGCCAGACGGTTCTAGCTCCCGCCCTCGGTCTATTTATACCTTCATTTCCTGCTCTCCTTTGCCTGTGATTCTGTCTTGTTTCCTGGCTCTGCTGTTCCTGCTAGTACTATTGACCTGGCTTCACTGACTAAGCTCCTGCTCTGCGTTTGGTACCTCGTACACTCCTGGTTTACTCACGGTGTTGCCGTGGGCAACTGCCCCATTTCCCTTAGCTTCTGTGTACCCTTGTCTGTTTGTCTGTCGTGCACTTATTGAGCGTAGGGAGCGTCGCCCAGTTGTACGCCATCGCCTAGGACGGGCCGTGCAAGTAGGCAGGGACTGAGTGGCGGGTAGATTAGGGCTCACCTGTCTGTCTCCCTACCCCGACATTACACTAACTGTATTTGTATGTAAAAAGTCCTTTTACAAAAAAAATAAGTCTCTTTGGTTATTGTTAGGGTAAGTGCAGCCATATCACTGTCAAAACATCAGCAGCTGAGGAGAACGATCAGCAATGGAAGTAGAGAAATCCATGCAGGGCATAGCTTAGGATAGATGAACGGGGGCTTACTGGACAGAAAAGTACATGAAAAAGAACAGACAGAGAGACACAAGCAGGTACTGCAACAATTAGCTCAGAGCAATACTAAGAATGTATCTTACCAGTGTCCCAGGGGCGATGATCTGGGTTTGCAGACTCAAGCAGGCTGTGAGAGCACAGGAGCGCGCTTCAGCACAGAGACAACCCAACTTCCTGTAGTCCGTTTCCTCTTGGCTCTAACTATGGATACATTTTGCATCACAATGGGGGGTGAAAGGCAGATTGCCAGTATAAAACACCTAGTGGCAGGAACTTTATAGAGAATTTACATGTATAAAATGAAATTATTTTTATAGTAAGTACATTACAGAGTTTTTTTTATGTCAGGTATAGTTTTAGATTAGACTAAGTTGCTTGAAAAGTTAGTGTCAATTTAAGTGTGAATGTCTGATGTCAGCATTATTTTTTTTAAATACTTGTAAAAAAGTTCAAAAGCACTCAAACCATTAAATAATTATGTTAGACAAAATATTTATTTTAATGTCTGCATTGATATTGACTAAGCCAGGGGCGTAGCTAAAGGCTCATGGGCCCCGATGCAAAAATTCTTACTGCCCCCCCCCCGCAAACTTCTCATGGCCGACGGTCCGCAGCTTTCAGCTGCATCGCTGGGTCTCCTAAGTGACCCAACAATGCAGCACTAGCAGCCGGGGGCGTCACTAAGGCTGGGTTCACACACCCTATTTACGGACGTAATTCTGGCGTTCTAGCATTGAATTACGTCCGAAAATGCGGCTCAAAAGCGTTCGCAAACATCAGCCCATTCATTTGAATGGGTCTTACGATGTTCTGTGCCGACTGTCATTTTTTTTACGCGCCGTAAAAAAGACGCCCGCGTCAAAGAAGTGCCTGTCACTTCTTCAGACGTAAATGGAGCCGTTTTCCATGGACTCCATAGAAAAACAGCTCCAATTACGTCCGTAATGGACGCAACGAAAGACGCCTGCACATGCCATTACGGCTGAAATTACGGTGCTGTTTTCTCTCCTGAAACAGCACCGTAATTTCAGTCGTAACAGACGCTGCCATGTGAACATACCCTCAGGGCTTAAAATGTCAGGGAAATAGCCCCAATACATATGTGTCCGCCCAAAAAAAGTGTGTATATGAGACAGCATAGCATATCTATAGCACTACGACCCTATAAACTATGGATAGGATTAGATACAGTGGCTCAGCAGACAGTATCACACATGATAGGATTAGATACAGTGGCTCAGAAGGCAGTATCACACATGATAGGATTAGATACAGTGGCTCAGCAGACAGTACCACACATGATAGGATTAGATACAGTGGCTCAGCAGACAGTACCACACATGATAGGATTAGATACAGTGGCTCAGAAGGCAGTATCACACATGATAGGATTAGATACAGTGGCTCAGCAGACAGTATCACACATGATCGGATTAGATATAGGGCCCAGCAGACAGTATCACACAAGATACGATTAGATACAGGGCCCAGCAGACAGTATCACACATGATTGGATTAGATACAGAGCTCAGCAGACAGTATCACACATGATTGGATTAGATACAGGGCCCAGCTCGCTGACAGCGCTGGACCCAGGATAGGTAAGAATAATAATTTTGCTTCTTTATGTGTTACTGATTATTTTTGTGTGTTTGTGTTTTTTTACAGGTTCGGTTGTTGGACTTCGGATTCGAGGACTTCAATGACGGCGTTTTTTTTATTCTCAATAAAATGGTTAATGAGGGTTGTGTTTTTTTATTTCAATAAAATATTTTTTATATGTGCTTGTATCTTTTTAAACTTTACTATCACCGCCTTAGTAATGGCCGCTGGCTGATTGACAACCTCCATTACTAAGGCGAGGCTTAATGTTAGCCGGTGCAGAGGCTACACTAACCCCCATTATTACCCCGGTACCCACCGCCACCAGGAGTACTGGGAAGAGCCGGGTACGAACCAGTACCCGACCATCTGTAGTGACGTAGATGAAAAGATAAAAGGAGACACGGCGCCACATAGTGCAATAAAAACGAGGGAGTACGTGAGCAATAATAATTGAAAATTGCTCACCTGAGGGAATGGATACCAAAAGTATCACACAAGCAAGAAGCTGCAGCCAGGTCCGTGCACAAGCAAAATACTTTGCTGTCGATAATGTGATTGTAGTAGAACGGAAAAAAGGACCACCGGCGCTGCTATAAATGAACTCCAAGCCAAAGAGATTGAATAGATGAGTATTTATTTCCAAGGAATGGGCTACGCGTTTCGACGCCGGACTAGCGTCTTCATCAGGATTGGCCTGATGAAGACGCTAGTCCGGCGTCGAAACGCGTAGCCCATTCCTTGGAAATAAATACTCATCTATTCAATCTCTTTGGCTTGGAGTTCATTTATAGCAGCGCCGGTGGTCCTTTTTTCCGTTCTACTACAATCACATCTGTAGTGACGGGCAGGCACTGGGGTGGCCGCAGGCTGGTAGTATTAGGCTGGGGAAGGCCAAAAACAGTGGCCCTTCCCACCCTTGTAATGCTGCCTGCTGCTGCTGTGTTGTATCTGGCTGGTTATGAAAATTGGGGGGGACCCCACATCGTTCTTTCCAATTATTTTTTATTTTATTTTTTTTAAATGACGTGGGGTCCCCCCCATTTTTCATAACCAGCCAGATACAATAAAGCAGCAGCAGCCTAGCATCACCAGGGTAGTAAGGGCCACTGTTTTTGGCCTTTCCCCTTCTGACAATACCAGCCTGCAGCCACCCCAGTGGCCGACCATCACTACAGATGGTCAGGTACTGGATCGTACCCGGCTCTTCCCAGCACCCCTGGTGGCGGTGGGTATCGGGGTAATAAAGGGGGTTAGTGTTAGCCTCTGCATCGGCTAACACTAAGCCCCGCCTTAGCAATGGATGCTGTCAATCAGCCGGCGGCCATTACTAAGGCGGTAGTAATATAGTTTAAAAAAAACCACAAAGACATAGAAAAAATATTTTATTGAAATAAAAAAAAAAAACAGCCCTCATTAACCATTTTATTGATAATAAAAACAAAGCCGTCATCGAAGTAGTCCTGGAATCCGATGTAGTCCAACGACGGAACCTGTAAGAAAACACAAAAGAAAAACGATTAGTAACACATGTGTTAGGCTTAGATACAGGGCCCATGTGTGATAATGTCTGTGGGACCTTGTATCTAAGCCTACCACAACGTAGGCTTAGATACAGGGTCCAGCAGACAGTAATCTTATACAGTATAAGATTACTGTGTGCTGGGGCCCTGTATCTAAACATACAGTGTGGTAGGCTTATATACAGGGCCCATCAGACAGGATCACACATGGGCCATGTATCTAAGCCTACCATGTGATTGGCTTAGATACAGGGCCCAGCAGACAGGATCACGCATGGGCCATGTATCTAAGCCTACCATGTGATTGGCTTAGATGCAGGGCCCAGCAGACAGGATCACGCATGGGCCATGTATCAAAGCCTACCATGTGATTGGCTTAGATACAGGGCCCAGCAGACAGGATCACACAATCTGTGATCCTGTCTCATGGGCCCCCTAAGCCTGCTACATCGTAGGCTTAGGGGTTGTGCAGTCCCTAAACATTGATGGCCTATCCTCAGGATAG
This sequence comes from Rhinoderma darwinii, assembly GCF_050947455.1. Taxonomy (NCBI): domain Eukaryota; kingdom Metazoa; phylum Chordata; class Amphibia; order Anura; family Rhinodermatidae; genus Rhinoderma; species Rhinoderma darwinii. The sequence goes on from NC_134688.1 coordinate 92,416,207, forward strand.
GCCATCAATAGCTGATGTGTCTCTCGGGACCCGCAAATCAGCTGTTTTGAAGGGGCCGCAGCACTCGTACGAGAGCTGCTTCCTCTTCATTTCACTACTCGCCCACACTGTGAATCGCCGACACGGATTCACAGTGTGACCGGAATGAAGGGGAGCAGCTCTCGTACGAGTGCTGCGGCCCCTTCAAAACAGCTGATTGGCGGGTCCCGGGAGTCGGACCCCGCCAGTCAGGGCTAACCTTACCTTCCTCTTCGGCCGCGGCGGGAGTTCTGTCGTCTCGATGCTATGCGATGCGCACAGCGCTTGACGTCAGGACCTCCGCTGCGATCCGGAAACAGGAAGGTAAGTAAAGTATGTTACTATAGTAACAGGGGCCCGCGGCCCGAGTTACTATAGTAACTTTTTATTGATGTGGTGCGGGGGGCCATGGGCCCCCCTGGCTTCGGGGCCCGGTCGCAATTGCGACCGCTGCGACCCCTATAGCTACGCCGGTGGACTCATAGTCAAAAAAGTTGCTGATATTTATCCATTCTGCCTGGTCACAAAGTTTGGCGATTGTAAAGCCAGAACTTTTATCGAGTCATCGGTGACGGCTAAGGCTGGTTTCACACGAGCATGTTCGGTCCCTGCCTCGCTGCGGGACAACTGTCCCGTACTGTTTTCAGTACGGGACAGTAGTTCCACGGAGAGGCAGCGACTCCTAGCGTCATACATACCTATGATGCTAGTGGCCCGGCTCCCTGCAGTGTGTTCGGTCCGGGACTTGCGGCCGAAATACGTTCCGTCCTTTACGGACCGAACATGCTCGTGTGAATCCAGCCTAATGGTGAACAGATTGAACATCTGCAGAGCCACTAGTGTTAGAGAGCTCTATGGCTAAGTGAAAAAAAGGCAGAGTTCCGAGAAACAAGTCAGAATTCAGAGCTGAAAATTTAGAATTGGTATAAGCATGTGCAGCGTTGACCACACATTAAATCATTAGCGAAGAACAGAGGGAAAACAGTGATCCTGCGCCAGGTAATTTAAAAGAAAACAGAGTTCCAATTTTATTTCAAGACTTCTTAAAATTTCATATACAAGGGTGGTTAGCAATAATGGTTTTGCCTATGCTCTTCGAACAACACTTGTGTCCTTATTCATGGCTTATCGTTGATATGGAATTTTAAGAAGTCTTCAAATAAAATTGGAACTCTGTTTCCTTTTAAAATACCTGGTGCTGGATCACTGTTTTTCCTCTGTTCTTCGCTATTGCTACCATGTGCCGTTACGAGAATCCGAGCGCAGCTTGTACTGAAGACCCGCTGTTGGTGAGCTGAAGGATTTCTCCCACATTAAATCATTGTCTGTGTGTCTTATTGCCTGCTGACATAAACTACTAAAGGTAACTCAAACAATTAGACATTATTCAGTTTCTATGTGACAGTCAAATAACAAATTCGGATGGCAGGGGCTGAAATCTTTTTTTTATTAAATAATAACATTCTTTTGTACAACTGTCTTCTTTACAGTACAAAGTAGGCAGTTTATATTATGCAATAAAATAGGCGTTTGGACTTTGTGGTCAGACAACGCAAAACCTGTTTTCCCTGTTGTTATATGGCAAGATTATTGTGTGCTAACTCAGTGAGGGAGGGGCTGCATAGATAATACAATTTATTCCCTGTCACATTTCCATGACGCTTTTACGTAGAATGGAATGTTGTTTAATGCATTATGCTTGGTTCCTATAAATGAGTTCACTGCCGCTTTCTGTTTGGAAGCCACCTGATTGTTGTACTTGTTGTCTATACTATTATGATAGTAGTGATTGATGTCATTATTAGGCAGGCATCTCAGTTTTTATGACATAAAGTGTTACATACCCTTAAAGGGGTTGTCCACTACTGGACAACTGATGACCTATCCACCGGAGAGGTCAGCAGCACATGATCTGTGGGGCTCCGACACCCGGACCCTGCACCGTTAAGCTGCTCCAGCTGCCTCAGAGCACTGGACGTACATGCCGAAAGCAGTTGGCTCCGGCCACTGAATAGCTGCCGAGCTGCAGTACTGCAACTCTGCTCCTATTCAAGTGAATAGGAGCAAGGCTGCAGTTCGGCAGCACGGCCGCTATGCTATGTACGGAGCCAACTGCTTCCGGCTCCGTACATCGCATAATGGGCCATAACATCCGGTGCATGGAGGCAGCCGGAGCGGCTTAACGGTGCGGGGTCCGGGTGTCGTATCCGCACCGATGCTATACTGATGACCTATTCGGTGGATAGGTTTGTCAGTTGTTCAGTAGTGGACAACCCCTTTAATACAAGCAATATGTAGACATTTCTGTAAATTGCTGGCTAGCGATTCATTAACCCCTTAAGGACGTGACACATTTTGGCCCTCAGGACGTAGTGATTTTTTATGTTTATGTTTTTTCATCACTGCCTTCCAAGAGCTATTACCTTTTTTCTGGCGACATAGCCAAATGAGGGCTTGATTTTTTTCAATGGCACCATTTTGGGGTACATACACTATATGGACAAAAGTATTAGGACACCTACACATCAAACCTACCGGAGCTTTTATGACATCCCATTCTAAATCCATAGGCATTATTATTGTAATGAATCGGGGTAGGGAGACGGACAGGTGAGCCCTAGTCTACCCGCAATTCAGTCCCTGCCTACTTGCACGGCCCGTCCTAAGCGACGGCGTACAACTGGGCGACGGTCCCTACGCTCAATAGGTGCAAGACAGACAACACAAGACAAGGGCACACAGAAGCAAAGGGGGAAGTTGGGGCAGTTGCCCACGGCAACACCGTGAGCAACAGGCAGAGTGAACGAGCCGAGTCTAACCAGGAGAGTACCTAGTAGCAAAATCAGAGCAGGAGAATCGTCAGTCAAGTCAGGGTCAATATGAAACAGCGGTCAATCAGGAAAATAGCAGGAAACGCAGAGTCAGGAAACAAGACAATCACAGGCAAGGACCATGCTGCAAGTGAGGGTATAAATAGACCAAGGGCGGGAGCTAGAACCGTCAGGCCAGGCTGTGATAGGTTCACCCTCTCCTCAGCCTGCTAGATTGAGTGGTAACAGATCGCGTCACTCTAGCAGGCCTTGGATCAGATGAAGGCTGATTAACCCCGGGCGTCGACACAGAACCTATGTCTGGCAAACCCTTTACAATTATGGAGTTGGTTCATCCTTGCAGCTAAAACACCTTCCACTCTTCTGGGAAGACTTTCTACAAGATTTTGGAGTGTATCTGTGGGAATTTTTGCCCATTCATCCAGAAGATCATTTGTGAGGAAAGACATTGATGATGGACGAGAGGGCCCGGCTCCCACTCTTCGTTCTAGTTCATTCCAAAGGTGTTCAATGGGGTTGAGGTCAGGGCTCTGTTTCTGGCATAAATGCTAGTAAATTATTCAAGCCGCCCCATCCGGGTGCAAGAGTGAAAAAGGTCGCAAATTTTGCGCTAATCAAGCGTGCACCAAAATTTGCGACAGTATTTTTCATCAGTAATTACTGACAGTAATTACGGACCCATTTATTTCTATTGGCCACAGATACCTTTCAGTATTTTTACTGATGGGTGTCCGTGCTGAACAAATTATAGAACCTGTCCTATTCTTGTCAGTAATTACGGCAAGGCCTCTCCCATACAAGTCTATGGGAGCTTCCGTAAATATGGACGATATATGGATGTGCTTCCGTATACCGTCCGTATTTACTGAAGTGTTGTTATGCAACATGCTGATGACATCATTTGCATCATCCCTACTTTTTCACAGACCCGTATATACGGATGGAATACGGATGCAATACGGACTGTATTTACGGACACCCTTCCGTATATACTGATGGAATACGGATGCTTACTGATCTGTATTTACTGACAGTATTTATGGCCCCATGCACACGACCGTGCCCGCAATCGCGGCCCGCGATTGCGGGCACGGCTGGCCGCTGACTGACAGCCGCATTTTCGGGCCGTGCTCCCATACAAAGTATGGGAGCACGGCCCGCAAAATGCGAAAGAACGGACTCGTTCCATAATTCCCTGAACATTTCCACGGCACTGACACCCTTCCGTAGTGCTACGGAAAGGTGTCAGTGTTCAATGAAAGTGAATGGCTGCGTTTTTGCGGACCGCAATTGCGGTCCGCAAAAACGGAGGTTTTTTGCTGTCGTGTGCATGGGGCCTATTTCTGGATAGATGAAAATACTGTCGTGTGCATGGGGCAATACGGACTGTATTTACGGACACCCTTCCGTATATACTGATGGAATACGGATGCTTACTGATCTGTATTTACTGACAGTATTTATGGCCCCATGCACACGACCGTGCCCGCAATCGCGGCCCGCGATTGCGGGCACGGCCGGCCGCTGACAGCCGCATTTTCGGGCCGTGCTCCCATACAAAGTATGGGAGCACGGCCCGCAAAATGCGAAAGAACGGACATCTTCCATAATTCCCGGAACATTTCCACGGCACTGACACCCTTCCGTAGTGCTACGGAAAGGTGTCAGTGTTCAATGAAAGTGAAAGGCTCCGTTTTTTGTTGTCGTGTGCATGGGGCCTTACTGTTTTTGTGTCTCACCGCATTCCAAAACATAACATTTTTATATTTCTGTTGACGTATGAGGCTTTTTTTTTTTGGACGAGTTGCATTTTTAATGTCCCCATTTTGAGGTACATATAATGTATTCTATAGCATTCATCATTTTTCGTGGGGGGCTAAAAAAACAGCAATTACACCATTGGTTTTTGGGTTTTGTTTTGATACCATTTTTGTACAGTACAAATGACATGTTAGGCCCCATGCACACGACCGTAAAAAACCTCGGAGCCATTCACTTTCATTGAACACTGACACCTTTCCGTAGCACTACGGAAGGGTGTCCGTGCCGTGGAAATGTTCCGGGAATTATGGAACATGTCCGTTCTTTCGCATTTTGCGGGCCGTGCTCCCATACTTTGTATGGTAGCACGGCCCGAAAATGCGGCTTTCAGTCAGCGGCCGGCCGTGCCCGCAATCGCGGGCCGTGATTGTGGTCACGGTCGTGTGCATGGGGCCTAAACTTTATCCTGCGGGTCAGTATGATTATTGCAATACCAAATTTCTAAAAAGAAACCTAATGTTTTACTGGTTTTTGTTATACAATCATTTGGTTTTTCTGTCGCCATGTTCTGAGAGCCTGTTTTTTTTTTTCTGCCGCCATGCTCTGAGAGAACTTTTTTTTTATGCATTGATGTAGCTGGGTGAGAGCTTGTTTTTTTTTATCCCTTTTAACTCTTTTTTTGAGGCACGATAAACAAAAAAACAGCAATTCTGGCATTATTTTTTTTTAGTTTTTTTTTTACAGCGTTCACTGTGCAGGTTTAGTAACATGATTATTTTATAGTTTGGGTTGTTCAGGATGTGCTGATACCAATTATGTAAAAAAAATCTAGATATTTTTGGGCATTTTTTATTGGGGAAAAGGGAACTTTTTTTCCTCTTTTTTTCTTTTTATTATTTTTAAACATTTTATTTAAATGTAATTGAAATTGTAGGGGATTAGACTATGGTATTGTTTCATTACTCATATAATACACTGCAATACAGAAATTCTGCAACTAAATCTGCCGCACTTGAATCCACCCTAAGGGTTCGTCCACATGTAGCGTAGATGCTGCAGAATTTCCGCCCGGATTTTACATGCGGAAATTCCACAGCATATACAGTACCAGCAAAGTGGATGAAATTTGAACAAATATTATCCACACGCTATAGAAAAAAATAGACACAAAAGAAGTATGGAAAACGGCTTTGGATTCTCAATATGTGAAAATGCTGTGGAATGCTGTGGAATTTCTGAACAAAAAATCTGATTCGAAATTATGCAGTATTTCCACTACATGTGGAAGTACACTAAGGGCGAATTTTGTTGCAAATATATATGCGACTTAAATAGACACTAATTCTCAAATAACTTGTGTTCATTTTTGAGGTTATTGTTCTGAACAAAATGTCTCTATCCTAAAAAAGAACAGCTCAGTTCAAATTTATCAGCCAACACTTTATTATCAAAATCAGACAATGGGTTGTTGGCTAAAGGCCCTATTACACTGGCCAATTTAGGTCGGTGCAACGAGTGCAGATCAACGAGACAGCTTGTTGATCGGCGCTCGTTTGCTCCTGTCACAAGGAGCTATATATGGGGACGAGTGGTCGTTAATGCGATCGCTCGTCCCCATACATTATTATCATGTCGGCAGCGCATCTCCCTGTTTAAACAGGGAGATGTTCTGCATACAATGATAATGTTTACGTTTTTTAAAACGATACGGTCAGCAAATGAACGAGCGTTTGCTCGTTCATCTGCAGATCGCTGCCCTGTTTACACAGGGCAATTATCGGCAACGAGCGTTCTATGAACGATTGTCTGCCCGATAATTGCCCAGTGTAAAAGAGCCTTTAGTCTGTATAGATAAAACTGACCCAGTCAATGGGGCTACTGGGTGCTATACCCATATTTCCTGCAGACCAATTACCAGTAAGCCTAGCTGACAGAGTTATCCTATGCTTACATTAAGTTTTTTGGCCTAAGTTTGATGTATATGCCGGAAAAAGCTGTTGACGTATATGTTAAGCATAGGCTGTGACCCATAGGCTATAATGGTATACATTTAACGGATATGTCTTGAACTCTCGTGACCCTTTTCTTGATGTATCCGTTAAATGGATGCCATTATAGTATATGGGTGATGGTTACCACTGTTAGGCATCAATTTTAAAGCCGTCGACACCCATAGCCTATTATGGCATTGGTATTGAAAATCTCATGACCTATTTTTAACGGATCCCTGTGACAGATACCAAACAGTGGTGTCCGCCACTCATAGGTTACTATGTTAAAAAACGTATACATTTAGCATATACTATTTTCTTTCTACTGGACTCTGCAGGATGGAATAGCATAGCCTATTGCACTATTCCATACCTTTGTTTGGTGGTTTACTGACATATATCGGCCAGATGGAGGCCAAAAGGACACTCTTTTGGCATCCATCTGATAGTTAACCCTATGGACAAGTTTAGCTTGTACGTCGGGAACTTTTCCAACGAACCCGCTAAAGGTAAAGAAAAAATATGTTGTGCATCGGGCCTTACACTTGTTGCTTCCATAGCCAATAAATATTATGCATCATAATATCCACTTTCTTTGCTTTTTTTTGGGCATGTTATGTATTTCACCCAAGATCAGGGCTTTCAAACCTTATAACCATGGAGAAAGCCCTGAACAACTTTTTCACTCCCAGGGAACCATTAGGGTATGTTAACACGCAGTGTTTTCAGACGTAATTCGGGCGTTTTACGCCTCGAATTACGCCTAAAAAAACACCCCTAATACGCCTACAAACATCTGCCCATTGCTTTCAATGGGTTTTACGGTGATCTGTTCCCACGAGGTGTAATTTTACGTGTCGCTGTCAAAACACGGCGCGTAAAAAGACGCCCACGAAAAAAAAGTGCATGTCACTTCTTGGGACGATTTTGGAGCCGTTTTTCATTTACTCCATTGAAAAACAGCTCCAATAACGGCCGTAAAATACGAAGCGAAAAACGTGAGTTGCTACAAAAACGTCTGAATCAGGAGCTCTTTTCGCCTGAAAACAGCTCCATATTTTCAGGAGTTTTTGGTCACTGCGTGTGAACATACCCTTACTATCATTCCTACCTCTAAGAAGCTTAGTGTAGAGGGAGGTAAAGCATTCTATATTTTGACTGTGATGTGTTTGAATAAGAATGTTTGAGAAAAGTTAAAATCACTTTGCCATAATAAAAGGCTATATTTACACACTGAAATTTGCTGCCAATTTTGATACAGATTTTGATGCAGATTTTTGAGCCAAAGCCAGAAGTGGATCCAGAAGGATCTACTTCTGCTCCCAAATAAAGGAGTTCAAGTGCCTGTAGTCTGTGTATTACATGTGGGGGAAAGACTTATGTTTTGCAAGAATGGCCAAACTTCTCTCTCTTATGAAGTCTGACCTTGAAAGATTTGGCAGTTTCTTCCCTGACCTCATCTAAGTCTGGTCCGAGATTGTCCCCACTGTGGTATGGCAAGCTGATTCACCCTAGATCTGAAAAAAACAAGAAAAAAAGAACCAAAGAAATACAAGTGCAGAAAAGTGCCAAGCTTGTGACCCCGCATACATGAATAGCTAAAGGGCGGGACCCACTTTTCCCTAATCACAAAATTGGGTCTCTTCCTGCACCTATCTAAATAAATAATTTTAACTCCACCCCCTGAACTAAAAACTTACCTATCACACTCTAGTTAAATCTTTATAACTCTTTTCCAGCAAAATTTCATGCTAAGCTTAACCCAGGCCTGCCCGGTGATGTCATGACTACACTTTGTCCAGCTTTCAGCCCACTCTGTGCTAACAGTAGTGCGATCTTGCATATTGTATCTTAGTAAATAAGAGCAATACTAGAAGTACTCACATATCAGTCTGAATGAAAAATGTTCCAACAATACAGCTAAATGATGGCTCCCTGTAGTTTCTGAATGAACCAGCACAATGACTATATTCACATACTAGAGACAATGTATAATACGTATAATCAGATCGAATTAGATGTGTGACTACCTACATTAATTCTGGGAGTATAGCTTCCACTATTAAATACATATGAGTGATGTAATAAATAATGTATTGTATGTCTAGGTGTTACAAACATCTCTATACTAGAATGGGCCATTGTCATACACATGGCACCTGTAGACTGATGTTTCTAAATTGCTGCTTTGTGCCTGTAAGGCCCCTTCACATCACATTTGTCCCCTACATCTATCGTGTACGTTGGGAACGCTCATATTGCTCCATAAGCATTGTTGCCAACATTTATTTTTTTCCAGGGACACTTAGGGTGTGGCTTCTTTGGTGGGGGTGTCTTATGGTGGCATGGTTTATATGGTGGGTGAGGCTAATGGGGCATGGCTTTCTTCACAACATTTCTGAACACAAACAAACAAAAAATTCTGCACTAGTTTGGCTGGCAACCAGGGGCATAACTAAGAAAGACTGGGCCCCATAGCAAACTTTTGACTGGGTCCCCCCTCTCCTGGTATCACACAACCCCCCCTTGTAGATAGTGCCCCCTATAGATAGCACCATACAGCCCCCTGTAGATAACGTCATACAGCCCCCCTGTAGATAACGTCATACAGCCCCCTTGTAGATAACGCCATACAGCCCTCCCCCTGTAGATAACGCAATACAGCCCTCCCCCTGTAGATAACGCCATACAGCCCTCCCCAGTAGATAACGCCATACAGCCCTCCCCTGTAGATAATGTCATACAGCCCTCCCCCTGTAGATAACGGCATACAGCCCCCCTTGTAGATAATGCCATACAGTCCTCCCCCTGTAAATAACACCATACATCCCTCCCCCTGTAGATAACGCCAGACAGCCCCTCCTGTAGATAACACCATACAGCCCTCCCCTTTAGATAACGCCATACAGCCCTCCCCCTGTAGATAATGCCATACAGCCCTCCCCCTGTAGATAACGTCATACAGCCCCAAACCCCCCCTTGAGATAACGCCATACAGCCCTAAACCCCCCTGTAGGTAACGCCATGTAGCCCCAACCCTCCAAAAATAAAAAACGGCCTATAGTTTGTCCTACAAAAGACATGCATCCCCTATCCACAGGATAGGGGATACATGTGTGATCGCTGGCAGCGATAAGGAGAACGGGGGACCAAAAGTCCCCCAAAGTAATTCCATGACAAACCTCGGACTTCCGGGGTCTGCGCTGTTCAATAAAAATGAAAGGAGCGCTGGTCACGCATGCGCACAAGTGCGACCGGTGCACAATTTATTTCTATGGAGCTGCCGATAGACACCGGAAGTCTGAGGTCTGTCATGGAGAACTTTGAGGGACTTTCGGTCCGTGGTTATCCTTATGGCTGGTCGTCCCAGCGATCCCACATGTATCCCCTATCCTGTGGATAGGGGATGCATGCCTTTTGTAGGAACAACCATTCAGTGGCGTCACGTTGTAGCAGCCATAGCGGCTGCTAGCAGAGCCTCCGGCCATGGAAAGGGGGGACCGTGCCATCGGGCGGCACGGGCCCCCTCCTGTTGCGGGCCCCGTAGCAGCCGCTACGGCTGCTACAGCGGTAGTTACGCCACTGCTGACAACTACTATGGTGGCCAGTATCACTCCGGTTATCCGGTTGTATACAGGCAGGTGATGTTTCACTTTATCACTAGGGCTAGGTCATATGTGCTGACCACTACTTGTAGCATAAAAACCAGCGTAGATAGAGCCACACTCAGTGCCCCTTGTATATGGTGCTTCACAATGCCCCCAGTAGATAGTTCCACACACTGCTCACTGTAGACATTGTCACAGTGCCTCCTGTAGATAGTGCCCCTCGCCCCCCCCCTGTAAAGAGTGCCCTCTGCAGATAGTGCCACACATTCCCTTTTTAGATAGTACCACAGTGTCCTCTGTACATAATGCCACAGTGCCCTCTGTAGATAGAGCCCCACAGCCCCACTGTAGATAGAGCCACACAGCCCCCAGTGTAGATAGTGCCACAGTGCCCTCTGTAAAATAATATCACAATGCCCTCTGTAGATAATGCCACAGTGCCCCCTGTAGATAATGCCACACACACCGCCTGTAGAAAGTGCCACACACACCCCCTGTAGAAAGTCCCACAGTATCCTTTCTAGAAAGCGCCACATTGCCCTCTGTAGATAGTGCCACACACCTTGACTGTAGGTAATGTTACAGTGCCCTCTGAGATAATGCCACACATCCTCCTGTAGATAGTACCACACACACCCCCTTGTAGATAGTACCACACACACACACACACACACACACACCCTTGTAGATAGTGCCACACACACCCCCTTGTAGATAGTGCCACACACACCCCCGTGTAGATAGCGCTATAGACCCCTCCCTGTAGATAGCGCCATGGGGGCTCCTTCTAGGAGTGGAATTACCAGCCAGAGCGTTGCCGACACTCTGGCCGAGTATTCCGCTCCAGGCGGAGCCCCTGATGTTACTGTCCATATATGGATAGAGACGTCAGGAGATCCCTATAGGAACGAAATCCCTGGCCAATTCATTGGCAATGCTCTGTCCGGGCATTTCGATCCTGTAGTAGCCCCTGCCGTCCCTGTCCATATATGGACAGGGATGTCAGGGGCTCCCTCTATGAGCAGAATCCCTGACAAGAGTGTCGGCAACGCTCTGGCTAAGGATTACTCTAGGAGGAGTAAATGGCAGGGCAGGGAGCGGATAGTTTCATGCTCTGTCATAGTATGACACATCTGGGACAGTAACTGTCTCTGTAAAATCTGGACAGTCCAGGCAAATTCGGGACTGTTGGCAACTATGCATTAGCCCGACGAAGACCAATAGAGTGCAAAAAAAAATTGTGCTTCTTTAAAATCTGCAACAATTCTGCAATAAAATGGGCATATTGTGGATTTCAAAATCTGTAGAATGCCCTGAACTCCGTGAAGGTTTTTTCGCTTTGTGTACTTGGGTTTTTAAAGATTCCATTCACATGTATTGTGCTGTAAATTGGCATGGATTTTCGACAACTCCACCACATCTGCTTAGATCCTTTATAAAGATTTGAAATCACACTGCTGGGATATTCATTTTTATATGGGATTGCCGCATAATCTAAGAACATCTGTTTGCTGTTATTTGCTTTTTTTTAATAACAAGTTGCTAATGGGTTATATCTCACATAAAAATATTTCACAAACAAGTTTGTTCTCATCCTGTCTTCATGGCCGCCATCAGGGTAGTACTACTAGTACTCCTGTCAGGCATGGCCACCATCAGGGCAGTACGACTAGTACTCCTTTCAGGGGCCCGGCCACATGGCTGAAGAAAAGGGGCCCGCTGGTCTGTCGTCGCCCCCGGACTGTCGGCCCCCCTCGCAATGCTCGTGGCTCCCCCTCGCGGGCCCCCACTCGTGGGCCCCCCCTCGCAACGCTCGCGCCCCCTCTGCATACCTGTTGCTTAACGATCTGGATGGGGAAGATGCAGCATGAGAAGCAGAAGCTCCGTGTGGAGATCCCGCCCCCAGCCAGCTCCTCTACACAGCCGACCGGACCTGCAGGCTGGTGAGGTTTTTTTCCCCTCTCCATCCTGCTTCCCATTACTCCTGACCCCACTTGTAGAATATATAAAGTATGTTAAAATGTTTTTGTGTTTTTTTTTGTTTTCCTAGCGTTTTATTTTGCTGCGATTTTTGCCATCATGGCAAAATGGCACAGTTTTGTCGCGATTATGTAAAAATCGCACCAAAACCGCGTGATTTGTGCCGCGAGTACAAAAATTGCATAAAAAAAAGGATACAAAACATGAAAAAATAGTGCTGTTAGGCTATATTCTCACAGTGCGGTCAAATCACGTTTTTGCTGAGATTTTGCTAAAATTGTGGCAAAAAGATAGGATTTGACCGCACTGTGTAACTAGACTAAGGCCTTGTAGAGATTGGTTCGGAATGCACTAGATCAGAAAAGGTGCACGAATAGGGTCCCAACCCAATCGTATGGTGAAAAAGTATTCGGCACACTGAGTTGGACACATCTAGCTTTTTAGAGATCATCCACACACTTGAGATATTAGCTCCAGATGTCATCCTGGTGACCCTGGATGTTTGCAGCCTCTATACCTCGATTGTACATACAAAAGGGCTGATTGCAGTCAAAGAGATACTCACTAAGGCTGGGAAAGAGAGAAAGATCATAGACTTAGGCCTTGACCTACTGACAATTATCTTAACCGACAATTATTTTTTATTTGAAGATACATATTTTATTCAAAAGTGGGGCACAGCTATGGGATCCAATGTGGCACCACCATATGCAAACTGCTATATGGCCCATTTCGAGGAAAATTACATATACCCCACAATTATGTTTGAGGAACATATATTGTTATGGACCAGATATATAGACGACATATTCTGCCTATGGCAGGGCACAGAGGAGACATTGCTAAAATTCACTGAGTACCTCAATAGCATTTGGCCAGAGCTGCAGTTTACATTAAGTTTTGACAGATCCAGGATCAGTTTCCTGGACACTATGGTCATTAAGGATGATAGTGGCCACCTCAGCACTGATCTATTTACGAAAGAAACAGACAGAAATGGCCTCCTACATTACGATAGTTGCCACCCAATAGCAATTAAGAGATCTCTCCCCAAGTCCCAGTACACACGCATAACCAGGATAGTAGACGATACCGACAACAGGACAATGCGCATAAGATATTTATCTTGCTATGTCTTATCTCCTTAACGACTGATGTTTAGATATTTCTGTTTGAGCTCAGCCTCCATAGAACCGTCCATTTTGCCTATATGAGGAACCTACTGTATAACGCATACCTGACCACAACATGTCATTGTGCCTGGGATGAGGATGTCATCCGTTTACCAACTCTGTTCTTGTTTGATTATTATTTTTGTGGTATTTTATAGCACAATTCAGTTTTGATTTCTTTAAGATCTATTTTAATTTTCCTTGTATATGTCATGTTTTATTTTTTAATTTTGATTTATGTATGTATATGATGCAAATATACCCACGTACAATGTTCTGTATACTTATAGTGCCTGACGAAGGTCCTTTGACCAAAACGTTGCACCAAACCCTTGGCATCGAATATAATAAAAACTTCAAGAAATTGAAATTTACGACTCAGTGTGCCGAATACTTTTTCACCCTAGACTAAGGCCTTATTCAGACATCCGTGTTTGGTCCGTGATATAAGGAGCGTGTATCGGCCGTATTTCCCAGGCCGACCACAATTCATGGAGCCGGACTCTTAGCAAAATAGTTATCAATGCTGCTGGGAGTCCCTGCCTCTCCGCGGGAATACTGCCCCATACTGTAATGATGTTTTCAGCACGGGACCGATGACAGTGTTCCCACGGGAAGGGAGGGACTCCTATGATTATAAATAACTGTGATGCTAGAAACCCGGCTCCCTGAACTGTGGTCGGTCCGGGAAAAATGGCCGATACACGGTCTGTATATCACAGACCGAACATGGACGTCTGAGTAAGGCCACTTACTTGTCTCCTATTTTTGGTGTGGATTGCGCACTGAAAATTCACTACAAATTACAATATAAGGCGATATTCAGACCAACATGTGTGAAATCAGCCGTGAATAACCGCCGTTTTTCATGGCCGATTTGCACCCATGCGGGACTCGTTTTCACAGATCCCTCATAGACTTGAGTCTATTGAGGGATCCGTGAAAATGCACAAAAATAGGACGTCCTATTTTTTTACAGGCCCTTCACACGGTTCATTAAAGCAATGACGTGTGAATAACGTGTGAATAACATGTGAATAACCCCATGGAAATACATGCAGCCATGTGACGGCCATTAAAAAAAACGTCCTTCACACGGACGATTAACACGTTAGTCTGAATAAGCCCTAACTCATGTGAATGGGGCTTGTCAAAACCTCATGCACGTGCAGCAGAAAAAAATCTGCATGGAATTTAGGACGTGCTGCTGATTTATAACCCCTTAACGCAATATCACGTAACTGTACGTGATGGGTTAGGTATGTATGGGAAGTATAGAGAGAGCTCACGGGCTGAGCTCGCTCCATACACAGCGGGTGAAGACTGTGTTACGCAGCCGACACCTCACTGCAACGGGCGGAATCAGAGATCACTTTGATTCCGCCTGTTTAAGAATTGCGGACCCATTCATTTCTATGGGCCCATGGAGCCTGAACCGCAGAAAGAACGGACATGTCTTATTACGGCCATGTTCTGCGGTCCAGGCGCATAGAAAATAATGGACGCGGCCATGTGCATGGCCCGTTTTTTGCGGGCGGCTCGCGGGTGACACTTCGCGGCCAGCCGACCCAAAAATCACGGCCATGCACATGGCTACGGTCGTGTGCATGAGACCTAAATGCCGCGGTCAACCGCTACCGCAGCATTTAAAGTTTTAGAATCGGGGAGTGCCCCCTGAAACAAGCTATCGTGCACCCCCCCACGGCACGATCGGCTGTTAACAACGGTTGTTATAGCAGCCTGGGGGCCTAATGAAAGCCCGCAGGTCTGCCATCTTTGTACTCCTTTGAAGCTCTGCCTCCGGCAGGCCTTCAAAGGAGACTGATAAAGGTTTTTTTTATGTTCCAAAAAAATAAAAATAAAAAATAGGAATAAAATAATAAAGTATTAAAAGTTAAAAAAAAAAACCTTTTCACATTTTTTCCCTAAATCAATGTTAAAAAAATAAAACTTCACATAGCTGGAATCGCCGCGTCCTTAAAAGTCCAAACTATGTCAATATAGCGTTGTTTAACCCGCTGGGTGAATGGCGTAAAAGAAATATATAAATCACGCAGATTGCTAGTTTTTGGTCACCTTAGCGCTCCAAAAAAGTGATCAAAAGTCGCATATAACCCAAAATTGTATCGGTGGAAACTACAGCTCGCCCTGCAAAATTTAAGCCATCATATCGCTAAATTGATGGAAAAATAAAAAAGTTATGGCTCTCAAAACATTTTTTTAATTTAGCAAATAGTTTTATTTTTTTAAAAGTGGTAAAACATAAAACAAAACATATAAATTTGGTATCGCCGTAATCGTATCCACCTATAGAATAAGGTGAATATGTAGTTTTAACCGCCTGATGGATGCCATAAAAACAAAACCCCAACAAATGGCGTAATCTCTGTTTTTTGCCCTTTTCACCCCACAAATATTTTGTTTTCAGCTTCCAAGTATATTATGCGGTACAATAAATGGTGCCATGAAAAACTACAACTTGTCCCGCAGAAAACAAGCCCTCATATGACTATACAGACAGAAAAATAAAAAAAATTATAGCTTCCGGAAGGTGGGGTGGAAGAAACAAAAGTGAAAATCCAAAAAATTGAGGGAATGGGTTAAATCAGCTGCATGCCTATTATGTTGCAGAATTGTAACGTATTTCATCCTTTACAATGTAAAGGGTTAATTTGCTGTAAATCCCTAGCAAATTCTGTAATGCACACATTGAGGAATTTGGTGCACAAAATCCGCATCAAAACCACAGGTAATTCCACAGGTAAAATCTGCACCTAATAGTGCGTTTTTTTATATGTTTTCAGGTGCGGTTTTTACATTTTAATGCGGAAATAGGTCCAGGTTTTATGCTGCAGATTTTGTATTATTTTTTAAACTAGTCAGAAACAATTCGCAAGCGGAAACGAAAGATAAATTGACATGTATCATATTTTCAAATACGCACCGCAGGTAAACTTTTGTGCAGAAAATGCGACGTAGATGAAATTTCTTGATCTCATTTACTTTGCTGGTACTGTATTACACTACGGATTTGCCGCACGAAAATACCCGCGTCAAATTTGCATTTAATAAGTATCGTGTGCATTTGGCCTAACAGAGCTTTTTCTTTAACTCACCCTAAGGCCTTATTTACACGAGCGTGGCGCATCGCCGACGTGAAAAACTGCAGTTATTCACGTCCGAGGTGCATCCGTGCTCTGCGCTGTGGGATGCGGTGTCTCACATCCCCCATAGATGAGTCTATGGATGGATGCGTGAGGCGTGAAAAAATAGGACATGTCCTATTTTCTCACGGACCCTTCACACGGTCCGTTGAAACAACGGCTGTGTCAAAGGCCTCATTGAGTTACAAAGGTCCGTGGGACGGCCGTTGTTTCAACGGCCAACACACGGACGTTTATCACGCTCATGAAATAAGGCCTAAGGCCCCGTTCACACATGTTGGATTTGATATGGATTCCGATGACATGCCGATGATTCTGCATCCCATGCATATGAGGTTTCCGCAACCCAGTTCACATGCTGCGAAATATTTTCCACGTGTATTTTTGTCCACACCATGATAAGAAATCCAGCACAGCAATAAGTAGCATGCTAATTATTTTGCATGGAAAAGCCGAGGATAAGCAACTTTCAATGACAATGTGACTTAGGCCTTGTTCACACAGTTTTTTGCAGGCCGAAAAATCTGCCTCGAAATTCCTTCAGGCTTTTTCTGCCTCCCATTGATCTCAATGGTAGGTCAGAGACAGAAATGTTGCTTCTTTTTCTCGCGAGCGTTTATTTCCGCTCGAGGGAAAAAAACGCCTTCGCCTCCCGTTGAAAATAATAGGAGGCGATTTCGGCTGTTTTTTGCTGCAGTTTCCAACGCGGTTTCCGCTGCAAAAAATGCCGCAAAAACCTGTGTAAACAGGACCTTATTCTTGTGCGGATCTGCTACACGCTTGTGGCACATCTGCATCAGAAATCAAAGGGAAAGCCTCTGATTTTTGCTGTGGAAAAACACATTGAACTTTAATGGCAACGTAAGAACGGAGCATTAGTGCTACTTACATCCTCACAAGTGCTTCCCCCTCCCTTCCCCCTTCACATCGTGTTATTGCCCTAAGTTTATCGTGTACATCAGGAAATCTCCTAATGTACAGTATAAACAAAGTAGACGATAATTCACAGGGCTTCATTATGTCATTTTAGCCTACGTCTGGCTGGTAGACATCGGTTTACCTTATTTTTGAAGGATGTAATAGCAGAGCAGACTTTGCTATTCTGGAGTCCCCAGGCAGAACATTACAAGTCCTCTACCCGTGAAATTTGTCCCTGGGATAGCTCCTAACATCACTGTCCATATATGTAAAGTGACGTCATGGGATTCTCCAGGGCCGCAGTTCCTGGCCAGAGCGTTGCCGACGCTCTGGCCGTGTACTCAGGCTTTGCAACGCTTCAGACGTCACTTTGCGTATATGGACATCAGGAACAGCGTCATAATCCCTGAGCAGAACGCTAGTAGAAGGCTCCAGCTCTGTTCATGGACAGTGCCTTCAGGAGTTTCCCCAGGGCCATTCCCTGGGGGGCGACGTATCCCACTGTGTGCGATTCAGTCGGATACGTTTTGGCTAAATAGATCAAAATCCAGATCATTAACCGGTCACCACTGCCTGCTCCATGGTTTCCTTCACTGTAATTGACATGACCCTGGGATTGTAGAGATCGTTCAGTTAAAGACTAGACCCCTTGTCCACTTATCTTAAACCTTTCCTCCCTCCTTCATGGCTACTAATACCCGACCAGATTTTACCCATCCCATAAAACACAGACAACGTTGGCTTGGATAAATCTTGGCCACAGCAGCCATTTTATTAACAAACATAAATAACAATAATCATATCAGCATATAAAATTGAACATGGAAAGGAAGTCTTTGGAGCTACAAAAATCTGGCCCCCAACCATTTGCCCATCTGCATATTTTGTCCCAGCCGTCTCCCACCACCTCAGGGGCACTGTTATAACTGCAGTTGGCTGTCCTTAAATGCCACCACTCCCCGGGACACCACCCAGCAGGAGCCCAAATTGAGCCAGACCAATTCTATAATTTGGAAGGAACCATACCCACGATGAATCCCCCCCCCACACAATTTACCACCAACTCCAAAGACCCCCAATCCGCCAAACTCTGCCATGACTCTGCTCCAAGCGTCCCCTCAGTGTCTCTGCCTCTGCAAAGAAAGAAAAGAAAAACGAGCAACACAGCAACAAAAGAAAAAAGGAGTTAACAAAAAACAACTAAACACACCCCCACTACCAGCAAAAGGGGAGGGCGGGCGGGAACTTCCTACACCGTCTCAGCCATTAATGGCGCTGCCTCTCCCTGCCTCCCCTTTTATTCCACCCTTTCCACGCCCTATCCAACTCCTCCTACTCCCCCCTCCTCATCTTCCCCTAATGTTTCTTAACCCCTTCCCTACCTACACCCCTGGTCATGCTGGCCTCCCTTAAGTCCCTTGGCCTATGTCCGGCCTGTCCTTGACCCTGGGATTGTAGAGATCGTTCAGTTAAAGACTAGACCCCTTGTCCACTTATCTTAAACCTTTCCTCCCTCATTCATGGCTACTAATACTCGACCAGATTTTACCCATCCCATAAAACACAGACAAAGTTGGTTTCGATAAATCTTGCCCACAGCAGCCATTTTATTAACAAACATAAATAACAATAACCATATCAGCATATAAAATTGAACATGGAAAGGAAGTCTTTGGAGCTACAAAAATCTGGTCCCCAACCATTTGCCCATCTGCATATTTTGGCCCCAGCCGTCTCCCACCAGCTTAGGGGCACTGTTACAGTATAACTGCAGTTGGCTGTCCTTAAATGCCACCACTCCCCGGGACACCACCCAGCAGGAGCCAAAATTGAGCCAGACCAATTCTATAATTCTGGAGGGACCATACCCACGATGAATCCCCCCCCCCCACACAATTTACCACCAACTCCAAAGACCCCCAATCCGCCACACGAACATACTTCGAAAACCTTCAAGTGTGCGAGCCCCCACCCAGCAACAGAGCCCGCTCCACCCCTCCTGAATCCTAAGTGCCCAAAGATCAATACCCACTGCATTCACGTGAACCCCATCACCCAACCAATAACGCCCCTGACCATCCTCGAAGTCATAGTGTCGAACAAAAACTCCCCCATGCCTCACCACGAAAGCTGAAACGGCCCGGTTCATCTTAACCCGCCTCTTGTTGATACGTGGCACAGAACGCACATGCCGCCAAGACTTCCGTGGGACAATTTCTGACCACACGACCACTACCCCCGGAAAGACGGCCCACAGCCGTAGAAGGTCATATTTAATGTCTCTAATGAGCTCCCGAAACGGGCGCACTCCCAGATCATTGCCGCCAATATGCAGCACCAAAATGTCAGGGGCCCTATCCAGCTGCGCGAATCGATGGAAATTGGGAAGAACCCGACTCCAAACCATACCTCTGTGCCCGAGCCAGCGGACTAAGACCTCAGACCGCTGGAACCCCAACTGTCACCCATTGGGGCGGACGTCGGCCCTAACCGCCCCCCAATGCACATATGAATGGCTGAGTATTCACACCAGACACCAAGCGGAACCTAGAACAAGAAAAAAGGGGGGGGGAAGGTGAGCAACCATAAAAGACTGTACGCATAACACAGGCACCACCTAACCCTACCCCACTCCCCTTACAAAAACTGTGGGCGAAAATATAACTGGAATCTACCAGAATCCCACCTACCTATGCGCCTGACTACGTCGGGTCCCAACCCCCAGGCCACCGCCTCCGTCGCTGCCCCTATCCAAAACGAATGAGGTGCGAACCGGGGCCCCTCCAGCCCCAATACCACTAAGCAGCGGCGCAGCACCCATGTGAACTGATGCCGTGACAAGTAAGATCCGTCCGCATGACACAACAACTGCCCCCGAACGCTCCGGTAAATCTCCTAGTATCGCAACAAACACTCCACTGGGCACATATGAGCCCCAGTCGCCTCCCATAGCACCACTCTCCTTCCACGACCACCCTGATCTGTTTTAGACCGTCTACTCCAAAACTTCACCTTCCGTTCTGACACCAACACATGATGAACCCGCAACCCCCCAGCCTTCCTAGTGCTAGGCGCGACTAACTCCCCAATCCTAAGTGCCCCGAAAAAGGCCCACGAAAAAGCCAAATGATACAACACCACTTCAAACAGCGAAAAACAAACACCCTCCAATACCCCCCACAGACGCTCAAGCAATGCAAAAGAAATGGGGCGCCGACCATCAGGTCGCACTCTACCCCTACGATAACCCCTCAGGGACTGGCCCACCAGAAAGTCCTTTGTGACATCCCTGCACCCCCGGAGTTTAAAACCAAACGCCAGGGCTGCCACAAAACTATTTACCCTGGATACCAACCAGCCCGCAATCGAAGCCTGCCCTAAAAACCCCAACAACGCCACCACCCTACCTTCCTCGCCCACTACTGCTGGCAGACCAGCTAGCTACACCTCCCAGTCTCTCCACGCGGCGTCATAAGCTGACCGCGTACCAGGCGCCAACGCAGACTGAATCAAGGGTCCTGAAGCTCGTAAGGCAACTCCCATAGCCACGCCAGGAAAGCTGTCCCCTCCATGTCCGCCTCCGTAGCCAGGAAATGAAAACGATCCCACTGTGAGCGAGAAAGAGCATCCGCTATATCATTCTGTACTCCTGGAACGTGCACCGCAATTATCCACGCATTCAGCGACAAACAACGCAACACCAAATGCCGTAAAAGCCGCACCACCGGGGGGGGGGGGGGGGAAGAAGCCGTCACATTATTAATAGCCAACACCACTCCCATATTGTCGCAATGAAAACGGACCTTGCTATTCCGGAACCTCTCACTCCAAATCTCCACCGCCACCAGAATAGGAAACAACTCCAGAAGCGCAAGGTTCCTTACCAATCCCAGCTTGACCCAAGCCGAGGGCCACCGCGACGCACACCATTGGCCTTTGCAGAAAGCCCCGAACCCCCCTCCTCCAGCCGCATCCGTAAACAGGTCCCAATCGAAACTATCCACCACCGGGGACATGATCAGCGACCGCCCATTATACAACAGCAAAAACTGTGCCCAAACTCCCAAGTCCGCCCTATGTTCTCCTGTCAGCCGGACAAAATGATGAGGGGCCCTTGCCCCCGCCGTTGCCCCTGCCAACCGCCTGCAGAAAACCCGCCCCATGGGCATAATGCGACAAGCAAAAAGTTAAGCTTGCCCAGTAACGACTGCAACTCTCTAAGTGGAATTTTCCGTAAATGGCTAGCCCGGCAAACCTCCCCACGCAAAGACTCCAGCTTCTCCTCCGGAAGACGGCACTCCATTTTATCGGAATCAATGGTGATCCCCAGGAAAACGATACAAGAGCACGGACCTTCCGTCTTGTCGGGGGCCAACGGGACTCCAAACAGCTTTGCCACCCATTCAACCGATCGCAGCAACGTAGCACATAACGGGGAACCCCCTGGCCCTACGCAGAAAAAATAGTCAAGATAATGAATAACTGACGAGGCCCCTGCCACCTCACAAATTACCCATTTGAGGAAGGAGCTGAAAGCTTCAAAATAAGCACAGGAAATTTAGCACCCCATTGGGAGACATCTATCTATGAAATAAGCCCCATCCCAATAGCACCCTAGCAACTGCTGGCTGTCAGGATGCACCGGGAGGAGCCGGAAAGCAGACTCAATATCGGTTTTTGCCATGAGAGAACCCCTCCCATACCGCCGCACCCAGTCCACCGCCGCGTCAAAGGACGTATATACCACCGAACAGAGTTCCGGAGCAATACCATCATTGACCGACAACCCCCGTGGGTGTGAAAAGTGATGGATCAACCGAAACGTATTCCTCTCCTTCTTAGGAACCACCCCGAGCGGGGAGACAACCAAGTCAGGAATAGGAACATCCGCGAAGGGGCCTGCCATCCTATCTAGCGACACTTCCTTGCTCAACTTGTCACTAACCACATTTGGATACATCAGAGCCGAACGTAAATTCCGCAATGAAAAGGGGACCTCATGAGGGGGGGAGGGAATATGAAAGCCAAAACGAAAACCATCAAGCAATAACGCCGCCCACGACCTATCAGGGAACCTATTTAAGTATGGTTGCATCCTTTCCCATCTCACTGGAGTCAGGCCCATGACTATTGCCCCCTGCTCCCTTTCCTTTCCCTTTGCGGAAACATTTTGCGGACCCGTGCGAAGTCCTGCCACAGGAGGAGCAACTATGCTTGTACTTACAACCAGGCCCATATCTACATTGGCCCTCATTGAATTGCCAACAGAAACCTGGTTTACTGCCTGACACCCCACTACTTTGACCGGGGTTTGTCGAGGGGACGGCCCCACCCTCAAAGGACTGACCATAACGAACCGGCGCCATCACACGCAACCACAACCCTATGTCCTTGTTGTCCCACCTAATATTAGGACGCACCGCCTTACGCTGCCGAAATTGCTCATCATACCGCAGCCACGTCTGGCCGCCGTAAACCCTATGAGCCTCCCCGATAGCGTCCATATACCCGAAGAGGGCGGAGCAATGCTCTGGCGCCTTTTCCCCAATGACACTTGCCAATATGGCAAACGCCTGCAGCCAATTGGCAAATGTCTGAGGAATCAACCGATACCGCCGCTTCCATCCTCTTTTTTGCTCTCAAAACGCTTCCCTTTATCTAAATTAAATTTTTAAAGCGGAAGTAGCGAGAATATCTCAACATATTCGTCCCTCCAAATTTTTTCTCTAACCTCCGATTTTAAGTGTGCACCCAACGCGCCTTCAAAACAGACGTACACCTCCCCTTTGGCCTTATCATCCAAGCGCACCCAGTCCACCTCCTTGTCCTTCTCCGTCTGCACCGACACCGTCACTCCCCCTTCCCTAGAACCCAACCCAGAACTACTGGCCACCGCCGGCCCCCTGGGCGCCAGAACCCACGCGGGAAGCGGCGACGGAGAGCCCGCCTACCCCCACCCACAGCGCACAAGAAGTTCCTGGACGCAGCCCAGCAACTCCTGAACCTCACCCCCGGCACATCCCGCTAGTGCGTCAGCACTACCCCCCCGAACCTAACGTATCTTCCCCTTGGGAACCACCCGTCGCCCCCGGGGACCTAAAAATCGCAGGCAACGAAAAGATAGGTGAAAACGTCTCACCGGGCTGCGCAGGTGCTGTGTCCCCACCAGCCGGGGCGAAGGAATCATCCGGACGTCTGCCAGTCTCCTCAAACTCCACCTGGCCTGCCGCATCCAGACCCGAACCAGCGCCACACAAACGGCAGCTGTGACCCGCCCTGGACACCGCTTGGGCCACGGGTGACGACCTGGGCCTCTCCGCCCGACGATCCAGGACATCCATCTCCACGCCACTAGCGGGGCGCCGCCCACCCGGATACCTCTGCGTCACCGCCGACCGCGGCACGCGCCTGCGACCAGGCTCAGCGACCTCCTGACGTCTGGCGGGCTGCTCGACCGGAGCATCGCCAAGACAGCCCGCCGCAGCTCCACATAATGTCATACAGAAGACGAGAGGTGGTCCCAAAGGCGAGGGATATCCTCCCCCCCGTCTCCGCAGAGTCAGACCGGCATCTCGGATTCCTCACAGATGAAGCCCGCCGACCCCTAGCAGTAGGGCGGGGACTCCGACCTGGAGGGTCCCTAGAGGGGCTCCGTACCCGACGCCTGACTCTCGGCAGGTCTTCGGGGCTCAGTCGTTCTGGAGGCCGTGTCCGCCGAGAACGCCGCCTCACAGGGGATGCCGTCACTGCCGGAGCCCCGAAGTGCAGGGAGCCATGTCGCCTGATGGCCCCACGAATCCTGGCCGCTCACCGCTCCCTCCTGCTGTTGCCGCCGATCCCATCTCCACAGGGCTGGACAGCCCCAAGCCCTCAGCTAACCACGCCATCCCTCGTTCCGCAACTGCGGCCCGAAGCTGCACAAGCAAGGCATCCATCATGTAAGTCGGCTACGGCAACTTCCTACACCGTCTCAGCCGTTAATGGTGCTGCCTCTCCCTGCCTCCCCTTTTATTCCACCCTTTCCACGCCCTATCCAACTCCTCCCACTCCCCCCTCCTCATCTTCCCCTATTTTTTCTTAACCCCTTCCCTACCTACACCCCTGGTCATGCTGGCCTCCCTTAAGTCCCTTGGCCTATGTCCGGCCTGTCCTTCAGGACCAAAATCAGTTAATGCGTATAACGTACAAACGTGAGTGCCACACTTTCCATTGACCACCCCCGGTAATGGAGTGCGGGGCCCAGACATCTTGGCTGTATGGGGCCCAGAAATTCCTGATGACGGCCAGGGTTGCCAATCTCCACTTCAGAAATTTCTGGACAATTGAGCTAAAAATCACGGACAGACCAAAATTTTTACGGCCACATTACAAAATCAAGAGTAAGGGCATGACCAGACGTGGCAGAGTTCTGCATACTCTGTCTGCATCAATGCCGCACAGAATCTGCGTTGCATTGAATTGATGTGGACTAGCCGTTGCGTATTGAGGTGAAAGTACTTCCCTTCTCTCTAACAGTGCAGGATAGAGAGAAGGGACAGCCCTTTCCCTAGTAAAAGTAAAATAAATTCTTACTTACCCGGCCGTTGTCTTGGTGACGCGTCCCTCTTTCGACATCCAGCCCGACCTCCCTGGATGACGTGGCAGTCCATGTGACCGCTGCAGCCTGTGATTGGCTGCAGCCGTCACTTGGACTGAAACGTCATCCCGGGAGGCTGGAGTGGAGGAAGAAGCAGGGAATTCTTGGTAAGTATGAACTTCTATTTTTTTTACAGGTTGAAGTATATTGTGATCGGAAGTCACTGTCCAGGGTGCTGAAACAGTTACTGCCGATCGTTTAACTCTTTCAGCACCCTGGACAGTGACTATTTACTGATGTTGCCTAGCAACGCTCCCATAATTACGGGTGCACACACATAGTCACCCGTAATTACGGGAGCCCCATTGACTTCTATGGGCCTGCCCGTGCCGTAATATTGTCCCATGATTACGGGCGTTTTTACGTGTGCATGGGTCCTCAGTCTGGCTGTAGACCTAGAAATGCATAGCTCCAGCCAGAATGAAGAAATGTCATGTTAGTAAAACAAATACGCTACGCAAAACACACATAACATCTGCGGACTTCATTGCGGAATTTTGACTCTCCATTGAAGTCAATGGAGAAATTCCGCAATGAGTCCCCAACAAGTCCTCTACACGTCCGCAACAACCAGTGCATGCTGCGGACACCAAATTCCGCTCCGCAGCCTATGGTCCGCAGCTGAGTTTTCCGCAACGTGTACACGAACCTCACTAAAAAGCTGTGGAAAGCAATGGAGAAACGTGTACGCTGCGGCTTTCCGCTGTGGACTGTCCGCAGCGGAATTCCAGAGCAATTCTGCCACCTCTGGTCATGCCCTAAGGCCCCATGCACACGACCGTAGATTTAGTCCGTAATTACAGACCCATTCATTTCAATGTCCGTAGAAACCTTCCGTAAGAAATAGGACATGTCCTATTTTTTTATTTTATGGGCCATGCTCCCATACTTTATAACGGGAGCACGGTCCGCAAATTCAAATGACTGTCCGCAGTCGGCCATGCCCGTAATCACAGATTGTGATTACGGGCACGGTCGTGTGCATGGGGCCTCAGTGATAATAAAGAGCATAACTAACACCTTTTATAAGTGATCACACAAGTGGGATAGTAAAAAGAAGAGCATGGGCACAACTGAAGTTGTATTAAAAAACGATTAAAGTAAGGGTATGTTCACACGGCCTATTTTCAGCCGTTTTTCAGGCCGTGACCGCCCGAAAAACGGTCAAAAAAATCGGAAACATCTGCCCATTGATTTCAATGGGGAAACGGCGTTCTGTTCTGACGGAGCGTTTTCGCGGCGTTTTTTTATGCGTAAAAAAACGGCCGCGAAAAAGAAGTGCAGGACACTTCTCGGGACGTTTTTGGAGCAGTTTTCCATAGACTAGTGAAAAAAGCTCCAAAAACGGCCGTAAAAAATGCAGCGAAAAACGGCTTGGAAACAGCTCCGTATTTTGAGACGTTTTTGACTCTGCATGTGAGCATACCCTGAGGGCCTGTTTACATCAGTGTTGGCTTTCCATTACGGGGTTCCGTCTGAGGTTTCCGTCGGGTGAACCCCGCAACGGAAAGTCAAACGGAAACCTTAGCTTCCGTTTGCGTCACCATTGATATCAATGATGACGGAAACATCGCTAATGGTTTCCGTTTGTCACCGTTCCAGCAGGTTTCCGTTTTTCAGACGGAATCAATAGTGCAGTCGACTGCGATATTGATTCTGTCATTAAAACGGAAACCTGCCGGAATGGTGATGAACGGAAACCCACACAGACGGCACACGCAACTGAGAATGGAACGGCTCCCATTCGCATTCTCTATGGAGTTGTAAGTGCCGTATTCCATCTCTGTATGTGTCGTTAATCGACACATACAGAGATGAAAAAAAAATGGCAGCCCCCAAAGAGAAGTAAAAGTCAGAAAACATTAAAAAGTAAAACATGAGAACACAATTAAATAAAAATTGTTAAAATATTACTTTAAAAACAATATGATAAAAAAAATTACAAATTCATGACACCTTCCCTTTAGGGCTTATTCAGACGAACGGGATATACGTCCGTGCAACGCTCGTGATTTTCACGCGCGTCGCATGGACCTATATTAGTCTATGGGGCAGTGCAGACAGTTGCGTGATTTTTACGCAGCGTGAGTCCGCTGCGAAAAATTCACGACATGTCCGTTCTTTGTGCGTATTTCGCGCATCACGCACCCATTGAAGTCAATGGGTGCGTGAAAATCATGCGCACCACTCGGAAGCACTTCCGTGGAACGCGCGTGATTCGCGCAACAGCAGTCAAAAGTATGAATGTAAACAGAAAAGCACCACGTGCTTTTCTGTTTACAAACATACAAACGGAGTGTCATAATGATGGCGGCTGCGCGAAAAGCACGCAGCCGCGCAGCATATGGTGATGCCACACGGAGCTGTCAAGTGCCTTTTGCTCGCGCAGAACGCACATGCTCGTGTGAATCCGGCCTTAAGCACAGGAAAGCTACAAGCGGGGCTGCCTGTGACTAGTGAGTCAGACACTCAATCCACCCCCACCCCACTGCCTGGTCTCTGGACATGAGGTCAGGACGAGGTGACTCACATGTTACTGGTCCCGCCACCGACCCTATGACTGAGGTCATCCCCAGTCAGGGACAGTCATAGGCTCCTCCTCCGCAGCCGCTCTCCTTCTAATTGCCAGCTGCTCTTCCCTTATTTGCACTGCGTCTGCGCATGTAAATGTTGGCGCATGCGCAGTGCAAATCATCGGAGGGAACAGAGGAAATCCCGGACAGTGTTTATTTTCTGCCGGACGGCAGAAAAAACCACGAGGTTTTTGCGGACTGTCCGTAAATTTACGGACGGTTGGCAACCCTGATGGCGGCCCTGCCTGTCTTATCTAAAAACAGCGAAGCAGCTTGTGCGACATTTATGAGTGTCTGAAATTTCAAACCTCATACATCACAATTTCAACTTTTTAGAAAATTAACTGGAAAGTGAATCATGTTTGGTTGGTTCTTTGTCTTTTCAGTGGCTTCTACTGGACTTGCCATCTGAAGAGGACCAGCACAGTAGTCTACATTCGACGAGCGTGACAGATTTACGCGCGTAAAAAACGTGCGTAAATCTGTCGGTGTGCGTTGAATTATGCATCAGTGTGCTTTGCGAGTGGCATATGTTTTTCACGCACTCGCAAACACTTTTTTAAAAATGGAATTGATGCGCATCCGTGTGCTGTGCTGTGGATGGTTTTCACGCACCCATTGACTTCAATGGGTGCGTAGGTGGGTGAAAACGCACCAATATAGGACATGCATTGAGTTTCTCACAACAGACTCGCGCTGCGTGAAAACTCACGCATGTGTGAATGGCCCCATTGAAATCAATGAGGCTGTGGGCTGTGCGTTGTTTCAACGCACACAAACGAGATTCACGTTCGTGTGAATGGGCCCTAATTAGGCTATGTTCACACAGGGCAGATATGCTGCATAAAAACACACAGCGTATCTGCCCCGTGCGGATCCTGTTATATCTCTAGCTAGTTTAAGTGAAGTGATTGGAGCTTACTCAAGGGTGTCATATTATAAATTTGATGAATCAAAATGTGAAATACTGTTAATTAACCCAAATGCAGGACTATCGTCTGTAATAAGAACTAGATTTCCATATTCATGTGTCAAGGACGGGTTTACCTATCTAGGCATTCAAATTTCTTCCTCATGGCCTAGAATTATTGAGTTAAACTCTAGGCGCACCAGGTCGCAACTTTACGTCCTGGTGGGAAGTGTCTTCGCGCACCAGGACGTACAGTCACTGAGTGGTTCCTGGTGCACACTGTTAGTGACAGTATGCACCGGGAACCGGTAGGTCAGCTGTCTACGAAAGCTGACACTCCACTCTTGCTGGCCAGCGGTTGATCATTGCTGATTTGGGCAATTAACTCCTTAAATGCGGCAATCGAGTGCGATCACCGCATTTAAGTGGTTTGTAGCAGATCGGCAGCCCCCACGAAGCAATCGCGGGGATTGCCGATGGTTGTCATGGCAGCCGGAGGCCAGACTATGGCTGGTCCTCATAGGCTTCCTGTCAGAGTGACAGAACATCACTGATTAGTTCCCCAGGACCCCTGGGTTCAGCTGTCTGTTGCCAGACAATGGCCTCCGGGCTGCTATGTACGGTTCCTGTTAGGGTATGTTCACACGTAGTCAACAAAAACGTCTGAAAATCCAGAGCTGTTTTCAAGGGAAAACAGACCCTGCTTTTCAGACGTTTTTTTACCAACTCGCATTTTTCGCGGCGTTTTTCGCGCCGTTTTCGCGCCGTTTTTTACGTCCGTTTTTGGAGCTGTTTTCATTGGAGTCTATGAGAAAACAGCTCCAAAAACGTCCAAAGAAGTGTCCTGCACTTCTTTTGACGAGGCTGTATTTTTTCGCGTCGTCGTTTGACAGCTGTCAAACGACGACGCGTAAATAACAGGTCGTCTGCACAGTACGTCGGCAAACCCATTCAAATGAATGGGCAGATGTTTGCCGACGTATTGGAGCCGTATTTTCAGACGTAAAAGGAGGCATAATACGCCTCGTATACGTCTGAAATTTGGCCGTGTGAACATACCCTAAGGGTCAGTTCACACAGTTTTTTTACACGTTTTTTGACGCGAAAACCGCGTTGGAAAACGCACCAAAAAACGGCCGAAAAATGCCTCCCATTGATTTCAGTGGGAGGCGGAGGCGTTTTTTTCCTGCGAGCGGAAAAAACAGCTCACAGGGTAAAAGAAGTGACATGCCCTATCTTCGGGCGTTTACGTCTTTGACCTCCCATTGACATCAATGGGAGGCAAAGAAAGCGTATTTCGCTGTGTTTTTTGCCCGCGGCATTCAATGGTTGCGGGCGAAAAACGCTGTGAAAATCGGCGTGCAGGCAGAGCAAAAACTGCCTCAAAATTCCAGATTTTCTGCCTGCAAAAAACTCAGTGTGAACCAAGCCTTAGAGTGACTGCGTCACAATGACAGTAAGGCCTTATTTACACGAGCGTATTTCACGTCCGTGATACGCGCGTGAAAATCACGCACGTCGCACGGACCTATGCAAGTCAATAGGGCCATTCAGACATTCCGTGTTTTTCACGCTGCGTGTGCCCGCTATTTAGAATAGCGACTCCCAAAATATAGAATAAAATGTGCTCAAAAAGTCACATGTCCCCCAAAATAGTACCAATGAATACTACAACCCGTCCCGCTAACAACAAGCCCTTACACAGCTTTTTTGACTAAAAAATAAAAAAGCTATGGTCCTCTTTAAAAAGTAGTTTTTTGCGCAAACACGGCAAAACATAAAATAACTATATACATATGGTATTGCAGTAATCGTATCGACCCGCAGAATAAAGTTAAATTGTCATTTAGAGCCCATTGTGAACACTGTAAAAAATAAAAAACTTTTTTTATCAGAATTTACTCAGAATTGCTTGTTTTTGGTCACATTGCTTGCCACAAAAATGGAATAAAAAGTGATCAAAAAATTGCATGTACCCCAAAATGGTACCAATGAAAAGTACAGATTGTTCCGCAACAAATAAGCCCTCTCAGCACCGGTGGAGAGAAAAAAAATTCTGGCCCTCAGAATATGGCGGTGCAAATATACCATTATTTAACTCACACGGTGAACATCGTAAAAAATAAAGATTTTAAAACGCCAAAATCCCTGTTTTTTGGTCACCTTAGTTGTAAAAAAAAATTTTGCGAAAAGTGATCAAAAAGTTGTATGTTCCAAAAAAAACTACAGGTCATCCCACCAAAAATAAGCCCTCGCACCGCTCAATCGAGCAAAATATAAAAATGTTATAGCTCTCGAAATGTGGTGAGACAAAACAATTTCTTTTCAACAAATAGTTTTTTCATTGTAAAAGTAGTAAAATATAAAAAACCTATATAAATTTGGTATCACCGTAATTTTACTGAGAGGCAGAATAAAGTTAAGTCATTTTTACCGCATGGTGAAAGCCGTAAAAACAAAACCCTAAAAAACAGTGGAGGAATCTTTTCCAATTTCAGCCTGCAAAGAATTTTGTTTTCAGTTTTAGTTTCCCAGTACATGATAAGGTAATAGTGTGTCAATAGAAACTACAACTCCTCTCGTAAAAAATAAGCCCTCAAACTACTCTATTGAAGAAAAAGAAAAAAAGTTATGGCTCTGAAGGTGGGGAGTGAAAAACAAAAACGAAAAAGCAAAAAATGGATCAGTCCTGAAAGGGTTAATGAGTAGTCAGGACCACGATAAGGTGGAGTATACACAAGTGAGCACGGAGGAGGAAGCAAGCCGGAGGCAAAGCAAAGCAGGTTAAGCAGAACAGCAGCAAGGCAGAAGCACGGCAGAAGCAGGCTGGAGCAAGCAGCAGTGGGGCCAGGAATCCAAAAGAATTACAAGCACTGAGGAGGAGAACAAAGCAGGTAATAAAGGACAGGGGGCGGAGCTAACTCAGACTGACCAGGCCGCGATAGGCTCTCCCACTCCTGAGCCTGCCACCCTGGTTGGTGGGAGAGGGTGTCAGTCGAACAGGTCTGGCCTCAGGTGTGGATTGATTAATCCCAGGAGTAGAGATGAGCGAACTTATCAAAAGTTCGGTTCGGCTAGTTCGCCGAATTTCACAAAAAAGTTCGGTTCGGACCGAACTAGTTCTGACCGAACCTGTCACTTCCGTGCGCCGAGCATGCTACTGTCCGGGGTGCTGATAGAGTTAATGGGCTGCACTAACTCTTTCAGCAACCTTCACAGTACATGCTCGGCGCGCGGAAAATACAATTTAAATGTAATAAAAAAATAAAAATTATACGTTCGTACTTACTTTCCTCCTGTCCGGCCTCCAGCGATGACGTTTCATCCCTTTCGCCGCTGCAGCCAATCACAGGCTGTAGTGGCGGTCACGCACGTCAGGATGACGCTTCATCCCACGTGACCGCCTCTGCAGCCAATCACAGGCTGCAGCGGCGACATGGATGAAACGTCATCGCTGGAGGCCGGACAGGAGGAAAGTATGAACATATTATTATTTTTTTTTGGCATGTATGTATGTTGGCATGTATGTATGTATGTATGTATGTATGTATGTATGTATGTAGTCATGTATGTATATCTGTGCATGTATGTTGGCATGTATGTATATATGTGCATGTTTGTATGTATATTTGCATGTATATATTTGCATGTATGTATGTATGTATGTATGTTTGCATGTGTGTATGTTTGCATGTATGTATTTTTGCATGTATGTTGTCATGTATGTATGTATGTATGTATGTTGTCATGTATGTATGTATGTATGTATGTATGTATATATGTGCATGTGTGTATGTATATTTGTATGTATGTATGTATGTATGTATGTTTGCATGAATGTATGTATGTATGTATGTATGTTTGCATGTATGTGTGTTTGCATGAATGTATGTTTGCATGTATGTATGCATGTTTGTATGTATATTTGCATGTGTATATATATATGTATGTATGTATGTTGTCATGTATGTATGTATGTATGTATGTTGTCATGTATGTATATATGTGCATGTGTGTATGTATATATATTTGCATGTATATATTTGCATGTATGTATGTTGTCATGTATGTATGTATGTATGTATGTATATATGTGCATGTATGTTTGCATGTATGTTGGCATGTATGTATACATGTGCATGTTTGTATGTATATTTGCATGTATATATGTTTGCATGTGTGTATGTATATTTGCATGTATGTATGTATGTATGTATGTATGTTGGCATGTATGTATATATGTGCATGTTTGTATGTATATTTGCATGTATATATTTGCATGTATGTATGTATGCATGTGTATGTTTGCATGTATGTATTTTTGCATGTATGTTGTCATGTATGTATGTATGTATGTATGTATGTCGTCATGTATGTATGTATGTATGTATGTTTGCATGAATGTATGTATATATGTGCATGTGTGTATGTATGTATATTTGCATGTATATATTTGCATGTATGTATGTTGTCATGTATGTATGTATACAAACAGAAAAAATGGGACATAAATATCAAAACCACAAAAAAGGCCATACTCACTAGGTAGGTGGGTGGGTGAAAACCCGTTCCCATCAGGACGCAGACGGGTCAAAGAATGCTGCAGAAGGAGTGTGCATTAAATAGTGATAGCCCCTCCCACTAGTCTTGAGGGGAGTGGCGGACTAAGTGCTCAAAGGTGTGCGATAAATGTGTGTCAGTGTAGTGCTAGGGTGTGAATGGATGGTAAAAAATAAATATGTATGTATGAAAGTGTCAGAACTGTGTAATAATGTAATAAAAATAAATAAAATAAATGTGATGAATAGGGGTCAGTGCTGTGAATAGTACATGGGGTGTCAGTACTATGTGTAATACGTGGAGGGATAATGTGCTGGTCGTCAGGCATGGCGTATCTTGCCGAATAACAGCCTATTTGTAACGCCGCTAGTGTTAGCTAAAGCGGGCTGCTCTGCATTCCAAACCAAACGCCAGCACATCATGCCCTCCCAGCAGGGGCGTAGCTAAAGGCTCATGGGCCCCGATGCAAGAATTCTTACTGGGCCCCCCCCCCCGCAAACTTCTCATGGCCGACGGTCCGCAGCTTTCAGCTGCATCGCTGGGTCTCTTAAGTGACCCAACAATGCAGCACTAGCAGCCGCGGCGTCACTAAGGCTGGGTTCACACACCCTATTTACGGACGTAATTCGGGCGTTTTAGCATTGAATTACGTCCGAAAATGCGGCTCAAAAGCGTTGGCAAACATCTGCCCATTCATTTGAATGGGTCTTACGATGTTCTGTGCCGACGGTCATTTTTTTTACGCGCCGCTGTCAAAAGGCGGCGCGTAAAAAAGACGCCCGCGTCAAAGAAGTGCCTGACACTTCTTCAGACGTAAATGGAGCCGTTTTCCATGGACTCCATAGAAAAACAGCTCCAATTACGTCCGGAATGGACGCAGCGAAAGACGCCTGCACATGCCATGACGGCTGAAATTACGGTGCTGTTTTCTCCTGAAAACAGCACCGTAATTTCAGCCGTAACGGACGCTGCCGTGTGAACATACCCTCAGGGCTTAAAATGTCAGGGAAATAGCCCCAATACATATGTGTCCGCCCAAAAAAAAGTGTGTATATGAGACAGCATAGCATATCTATAGCACTACGACCCTATAAACTATGGATAGGATTAGATACAGTGGCTCAGCAGACAGTATCACACAGGATAGGATTAGATACAGGGCCCAGCTGGCTGACATTGCGGCTCCAGCGCTGGACCCAGGACAGTTAAGAATAATAATTTTGCTTCTTTATGTGTTACTGATTATTTTTGTGTGTTTGTGTTTTTTTACAGGTTCGGTTTGTTGGTCTTCGGATACGAGGACTTCAATGACGGCGTTTTTTTTTATTCTCAATAAAATGGTTAATGGGGGTTGTTTTTTTATTTCAATAAAATATTTTTTCTATGTGCTTGTATCTTTTTAAACTTTATTATCACCGCCTTAGTAATGGCCGCCGACTGATTAACAACCTCCATTACTAAGGCGGGGCTTAATGTTAGCCGGTGCAGAGGCCAACACTAACCTCCATTATTACCCCGATACCCACCGCCACCAGGGGTACTGGGAAGAGCCGGGTACGAACCAGTACCCGACCATCTGTAGTGACGGGCAGGCACCGGGGTGGCTGCAGGCTGGTAGTATTAGGCTGGGGAAGGCCAAAAACAGTGGCCCATCCCACCCTGGTAATGCTGCCTGCTGCTGCTGTGTTGTATCTGGCTGGTTATGAAAATTGGGGGGGACCCCACATCGTTCTTTCCAATTTTATTTTATTTTTTTAAATGACGTGCGGTCCCCCCCATTTTTCATAACCAGCCAGATACAATAAAGCAGCAGCAGGCTAGCATCACCAGGGTGGGAAGGGCCACTGTATCTGGTCTTTCCCCTCCTGATAATACCAGCCTGCGGCCACCCCAGTTGCCGACCATCACTACAGATGGACGGGTACTGGATCGTACCCGGCTCTTCCCAGCACCCCTGGTGGCGGTGGGTACCGGGGTAATAAAGGGGGTTAGTGTTAGCCTCTGCATCCGCTAACACTAAGCCCCGCCTTAGCAATGGATGCTGTCAATCAGCTGGCGGCCATTACTAAGGCGGTAGTAATATAGTTTAAAAAAAAACACAAAGACATAGAAAAAATATTTTATTGAAATAAAAAAAAAACCCACACAGCCCTCATTAACCATTTTATTGATAATAAAAAAAAGCTGTCATCGAATTAGTCCTGGAATCCGACGTAGTCCAACGACCGAACCTGTAAGAAAACACACAAAAAATGATTAGTAACACGTGTGTTAGGCTTAGATACAGGGCCCATGTGTGATACTGTCTGTGGGACCCTGTATCTAAGCCTACCACAACGTAGGCTTAGATACAGGGTCCAGCAGACAGTAATCTTATACAGTATAAGATTACTGTGTGCTGGGGCCCT
Organism: Rhinoderma darwinii; assembly: GCF_050947455.1. Classification (NCBI taxonomy): domain Eukaryota; kingdom Metazoa; phylum Chordata; class Amphibia; order Anura; family Rhinodermatidae; genus Rhinoderma; species Rhinoderma darwinii. Next base: position 92,451,737 of record NC_134688.1, read on the forward strand.
GTATCTAAACCTACAGTGTGGTAGGCTTAGATACAGGGCCCAGCAGACAGGATCACACATGGGCCATGTATCTAAGCCTACCATGTGATTGGCTTAGATACAGGGCCCAGCAGACAGGATCACGCATGGGCCATGTATCTAAGCCTACAGTGTGGTAGGCTTATATACAGGGCCCACCAGACAGGATCACACATGGGCCATGTATCTAAGCCTACCATGTGATTGGCTTAGATACAGGGCCCAGCAGACAGGATCACGCATGGGCCATGTATCTAAGCCTACCATGTGATTGTCTTAGATACAGGGCCCAGCAGACAGATCACACAATCTGTGATCCTGTCTCATGGGCCCCCTAAGCCTGCAACATCGTAGGCTTAGGGGTTGTGCAGTCCCTAAACATTGATGGCCTATCCACAGGATAGGCCATCAATAGCTGATGTGTCTCCCGGGACCCGCCAATCAGCTGTTTTGAAGGGGCCGCAGCACTCGTATGAGAGCTGCTTCCCCTTTATTTCACTACTCGCTCACACTGTGAATCGCCGACACGGATTCACAGTGTGACCGGAATGAAGTGACAGGAATGAAGGGGAGCAGCTCTCGTACGAGTGCTGCGGCCCCTTCAAAACAGCTGATTGGCGGGTCCCGGGAGTCGGTCCCCGCCAGTCAGGGCTAACCTTACCTTCCTCTGCAGCCGCGGCGGGAGTTCTGTTGTCTCGATGCTGTGCGCGGCGCATAGCGCTGTGACGTCATGCGCTGCACACAGCGCTTGACGTCAGGACCTCCGCTGCGATCCGGAACCAGGAAGGTAAGTAAAGTATGTTACTATAGTAACAGGGGCCCGCGGCCCGAGTTACTATAGTAACTTTTTATTGATGTGGTGCGGGGGGCCGTGGGCCCCCCTGGCTTCGGGGCCCGGTCGCAATTGCGACCGCTGCGACCCCTATAGCTACGCCAGTGCCTCCCAGCATATAAGACCCGGCTGCGTCCTGAAAAAAAGTGTAGTATACGTAGTAAGAAATATCCATGAAACATGGGGTATTAGTTGTTATTTTGGCCAAAATACGCAAAGCTCGCAACCCAACGTCAAGGGTCCCCAGTGCCTTGCGAGTCCCTAACCAGAACTTATCGTTCCTAATTTAAAAACACAAACAGAAAAAATGGGACATAAATATCAAAACCACAAAAAAGGCCATACTCACTAGGTAGGTGGGTGGGTGAAAACCCGTTCCCATCAGGACGCAGACGGGTCAAAGAATGCTGCAGAAGGAGTGTGCATTAAATAGTGATAGCCCCTCCCACTAGTCTTGAGGGGAGTGGCGGACTAAGTGCTCAAAGGTGTGCGATAAATGTGTGTCAGTGTAGTGCTAGGGTGTGAATGGATGGTAAAAAATAAATATGTATGTATGAAAGTGTCAGAACTGTGTAATAATGTAATAAAAATAAATAAAATAAATGTGATGAATAGGGGTCAGTGCTGTGAATAGTACATGGGGTGTCAGTACTATGTGTAATACGTGGAGGGATAATGTGCTGGTCGTCAGGCATGGCGTATCTTGCCGAATAACAGCCTATTTGTAACGCCGCTAGTGTTAGCTAAAGCGGGCTGCTCTGCATTCCAAACCAAACGCCAGCACATCATGCCCTCCCAGCATATAAGACCCGGCTGCGTCCTGAAAAAAAAAGTGTAGTATACGTAGTAAGAAATATCCATGAAACATGGGGTATTAGTTGTTATTTTGGCCAAAATACGCAAAGCTCGCAACCCAACGTCAAGGGTCCCCAGTGCCTTGCGAGTCCCTAACCAGAACTTATCGTTCCTAATTTAAAAACACAAACAGAAAAAATGGGACATAAATATCAAAACCACAAAAAAGGCCATACTCACTAGGTAGGTGGGTGGGTGAAAACCCGTTCCCATCAGGACGCAGACGGGTCAAAGAATGCTGCAGAAGGAGTGTGCATTAAATAGTGATAGCCCCTCCCACTAGTCTTGAGGGGAGTGGCGGACTAAGTGCTCAAAGGTGTGCGATAAATGTGTGTCAGTGTAGTGCTAGGGTGTGAATGGATGGTAAAAAATAAATATGTATGTATGAAAGTGTCAGAACTGTGTAATAATGTAATAAAAATAAATAAAATAAATGTGATGAATAGGGGTCAGTGCTGTGAATAGTACATGGGGTGTCAGTACTATGTGTCAGTATGTATGTTGTCATGTATGTATGTATGTAGATATGTGCATGTATGTTGGCATGTATGTATACATGTGCATGTTTGTATGTATATTTGCATGTATATATGTTTGCATGTGTGTATGTATGTTTGCATGTATGTATGTTTGCATGTATGTATGTTGTCATGTATGTTTGTATGCATGTTGTCATGTATGTATGTATATATGTGCATGTATGTATGTTTGCATGTTTTTATTTTTGCATGTATGTTTGCATGTATGTTTATATATATGTGCATGTATGTAATTATGTTTGCATGTATTTATGTTTGCATGTATATTTGTGCATGCTTGTATATATGTATGTATATATGAGCTTGGTGGTTTAAGTGGCTTGTGAACTAAGTGGAGTTCTAAAACCGGAGTTGAAAAGAGGAGTTGAAGCCCCAGTAAGTACTCTTCTTTTTCTTTGACAATTGTTCGCTGTTTTGGTGTAACTTGGATAATGGATAGCAAGATTGGAGGTTTTCTTCAGTGCACAGTTTGTCATATGTATACACGACTGGAGCCGGAGTTCCAGGGTGAATATCTCTGTGGCAGATGTGAGCATGTTGTTCACCTGGAAGCTCGTATTAGAGATCTGGAGGAGCAGAATGCAACACTGAGGAGGATAGACAATCTTGAGCTGAGCTTGCTGCTCACGGAGCATGCAGTTAGTGGGTTAGAACTGGAGGGTGAAGACATGGGTGAGCAGGATCAGGTAAGTAGCTGGGTTAATGTAGTTAGGGGCAGTAGAAAGGGGTCAAAGACAAGGAAGGCCGATCCGGTTTCTGGCATTCCAAGCAAAATTGCCAGGTTGGGTGATGATGCGAGGGTGTCAGTCTCAGAAAAGGCAGCCCTAGTGGATACTGATCTCCCTAACAGCCGGGAGAACAGCCCAGCTAGTAGTCGGTGGGATGGTAATGCAGGCAAGCCAAGACAATTGATAGTTGTTGGGGATTCTATAATCAGGAAGACGGATAGAATAATTTGTCGCCATGACCGCCTCAACCGAATGGTTTGCTGTCTCCCTGGTGCCAGGGTTCGGCATGTGGTGGAACGGGTGGACAAATTGCTGGGAGGGGCTGGTGATGATCCAGCTGTCGTGGTCCATGTCGGTACCAACGACAGAATAAATGGTAGGTGGAGGAGCCTTAAGAATAATTTTAAAGAACTAGGCTACAAGCTGAAGGGAAGGACCTCCAAGGTTGTATTCTCAGGAATACTGCCTGTGCCATGCGCATCACAGGAAAGACAGCGGGAGCTTAGGGAGTTAAATGCATGGCTGAAGTCTTGGTGTAGAGGAGAAGGATTTGGGTTCCTAGAGCACTGGGCTGACTTTTCATTGGGGTACAAACTGTATTCTGCAGATGATTTGCACCTAAATGGAAGGGGGTCCGCTGTGCTGGGGGAGAGAATTCTAGCTGGGGTGGCGGAGTATTTAAACTAGGGCTGAGGAGGGAGGTCAATGTAGAAAAAAAAGGGGTAGCCAGGTTAGAGAGGGGTCAGACTATATTGGTGGGGGGAGAAACAGAATGTGGGGAGAGGACTAGACAACAAGATAAGGAGATCCTTTCGTTACAAAACATCAGTGTAAATAAAAAGGACCGATTAATGTCAAATCACATTTCTGATAATAAAAGTGAAAAACTGACAGGCAAGTTAAAGTGTATGTTCACAAATGCCAGAAGTCTAGCAAGCAAAATGGGGGAGCTGGAGGCCTTGATACTGGAAGAAAATATAGATATAGTTGGTGTTGCTGAAACATGGCTGGACTCTTCACATGACTGGGCTGTAAATCTACAGGGTTTTACACTTTTTCGTAAAGACAGGACAAATAGGAAAGGTGGTGGTGTATGTCTGTATGTGAGAAGTGATATGAAGGCGAGTGTGAAAGAGACAATAGTGGGTGAAGACTGTGAGGAGGTTGAAACCTTGTGGGTGGAACTAGAAAGGGAGGTAAACACTGAAAAAATTACTTTTGGTGTAATCTATAGACCCCCCAATATAACTGAGGAGATGGAAGGTCAGATATATAAACAGATGGAGCGGGCTGCACAGGCGGGTACTGTAGTGATAATGGGAGATTTTAATTTCCGGGATATTAATTGGTGTCATGGTTCGGCTTCAACTGCAAAGGGGAGACATTTCCTCAACCTGTTGCAGGAAAATTTTATGGGCCAGTTTGTGGAAGACCCGACTAGAGGTGAAGCTCTGTTGGATCTGGTCATTTCTAATAATGCAGATCTTGTTGGGAATGTCAATGTTCGTGAAAACCTCGGTAACAGTGATCACAATATAGTTACATTTTACCTATACTGTAAAAAACAAACGCAGGCTGGGAGGGCAAAAACATTTAATTTTAAGAAAGCCAATTTCCCCAGGATGAGGGCTGCAATTCAGGATATAGACTGGGAAGAACTAATGTCAAATAATGGAACAAATGATAAATGGGAGATTTTCAAATCTACTTTGAGTTATTATAGTGCAAAATTTATTCCTACAGGTAATAAGTATAAACGACTCAAATTAAACCCCACATGGCTTACACCTTCTGTGAAAGGGGCAATACATGACAAAAAAAGGGCATTTAAAAAATACAAATCTGAGGGTACAGCTGTAGCCTTTGTAAAATATAAAGAGCTTAATAAAATCTGTAAAAATGTAATAAAATTAGCAAAAATACAAAATGAAAGGCAGGTGGCCAAGGATAGTAAAACAAATCCTAAAAAATTCTTCAAGCATATAAATGCAAAAAAGCCAAGGTCTGAACATGTAGGACCCCTAGATAATGGTAATGGGGAGTTGATCACAGGGGATCAAGAGAAGGCAGAGTTACTAAATGGGTTCTTTAGCTCTGTATATACAACAGAAGAAAGAGCAGCTGATGTAGCCGGTGCCAGTGCTGTTAATATATCAGTTGATATACTGAATTGGATGAATGTAGAGATGGTCCAAGCTAAATTAAATAAAATAAATGTGCACAAGGCTCCGGGACCAGATGGGTTACACCCTAGAATTCTTAAAGAGCTTAGTTCAGTTATTTCTGTCCCCCTTTTCATAATATTCAGAGAATCTCTAGTGACTGGTATAGTGCCAAGGGACTGGCGCAGGGCAAATGTGGTGCCTATTTTCAAAAAGGGCTCTAGGTCTTCCCCGGGTAATTATAGACCAGTAAGCTTAACATCCATCGTGGGGAAAATGTTTGAGGGGCTATTGAGGGACTATATACAGGATTATGTGACAATAAATAGCATTATAAGTGACAGCCAGCACGGTTTTACTAAGGACAGAAGTTGTCAAACTAACCTAATCTGTTTTTATGAAGAGGTGAGCAGAAGTCTAGACAGAGGGGCCGCTGTTGATTTAGTGTTTTTGGACTTTGCAAAGGCATTTGACACTGTCCCCCATAGACGCCTAATGGGTAAATTAAGGACTATAGGTTTAGAAAATATAGTTTGTAATTGGATTGAGAATTGGCTCAAGGACCGTATCCAGAGGGTTGTGGTCAATGATTCCTTCTCTGAATGGTCCCCGGTTATAAGTGGTGTACCCCAGGGTTCAGTGCTGGGACCACTATTATTCAACTTATTTATTAATGATATAGAGGAAGGGATTAATAGCACTATTTCTATTTTTGCAGATGACACCAAGCTATGTAATATAGTTCAGACTATGGAAGATGTTCATGAATTACAGGCAGATTTAAACAAACTAAGTGTTTGGGCGTCCACTTGGCAAATGAAGTTTAATGTAGATAAATGTAAAGTTATGCATCTTGGTACCAACAACCTGCATGCATCATATGTCCTAGGGGGAGCTACACTGGCGGATTCACTTGTTGAGAAGGATCTGGGTGTTCTTGTAAATCATAAACTCAATAACAGCATGCAGTGTCAATCAGCTGCTTCAAAGGCCAGCAGGATATTGTCGTGTATTAAAAGAGGCATGGACTCGCGGGACAGGGATGTAATAATGCCACTTTACAAAGCATTAGTGAGGCCTCATCTAGAATATGCAGTTCAGTTCTGGGCTCCAGTTCATAGAAAGGATGCCCTGGAGTTGGAAAAAATACAAAGAAGAGCAACGAAGCTAATAAGGGGCATGGAGAATTTAAGTTATGAGGAAAGATTGAAAGAATTAAACCTATTTAGCCTTGAAAAAAGAAGACTAAGGGGGGACATGATTAACTTATATAAATATATTAATGGCACATACAAAAAATATGGTGAAATCCTGTTCCTTGTAAAACCCCCTCAAAAAACAAGGGGGCACTCCCTCCGTCTGGAGAAAAAAAGGTTCAAGCTGCAGAGGCGACAAGGCTTCTTTACAGTGAGAACTGTGAATTTATGGAATAGCCTACCGCAGGAGCTGGTCACAGCAGGGACAGTAGATGGCTTTAAAAAAGGGTTAGATAATTTCCTAGAACAAAAAAATATTAGCTCCTATGTGTAGAAATTTTTCCTTCCCTTTTCCCTTCCCTTGGTTGAACTTGATGGACATGTGTCTTTTTTCAGCCGTACTAACTATGTAACTATGTAACTATGTAACTATGTATCTTTGCATGTTTGTTTGTATGTATGTATGTTTTCATGTGTGTGTGTATGCATGTATGCATGATAGTTTGCATGTATATATGTGTGTATGTTTGCATGTATGTATATTTGCATGTATATATGTGCATGCTTGTATGTATGTTTGTATATATGTATGTATGGCCATGTATGATACTGTCTGCTGGCGCCCTGTATCTAAGTCAACTTCACGGCAGGCTTCTATACATGGTATAACAGTCAGTATCACACATTAAACTGAATCTAAGCCTACGACATGTTTTATTTCATTTATTTTTTTTACAGGTTTGGTGTTTGGACTACGTCGGTTTCGAGGACTACTTAGATGACCTTTTTTTTTCTACAATAAAATGGTTAATGAGGGTTGTGTTGGTGGTGCTTTATTTCAATAAAATATTTTATCTATATCTTTGTCTTTTTCTTTTCAAATTTTATTACTACCACTTTAGTAATGGCCGCTGTCTGAGTGACAACATCCATTATTAAGGCGAGGCTTAGTGTTAGCCGGTGCAGAGGCTAACACTAACCACCATTATTACCCCGGTACCCACCACCACCAGGGGTGCCGGGAAGAGCCAGGTACGATCCAGTACCCGACCATCTGTTGTGATGGTCGGGCTCTGGGGCGGCCGCAGGCTGGTATTATGAGGCTGGGAAGGGCCAAAAACAGGGGACCTTCCCACCCTTGTAATGCTAGGCTGCTGCTGCTGTGTTGTATCTGGCTGGTTATAAAAGTGGGGGGGACCCCACGTCGTTTTTTTAAATTATTTATTTAATTTTTTTTTTTTTTTAAAAGACATGGGGTTCCACCCAATTTATCATAACCAGCCACATACAACACAGTGTTATTAGCCTGGGAATGGACAAAACCAGTGGCCCTTCCCACCAATGTAATGCCAGACTGCTGCGGCCTTGTATATGGCTGGTTATTAAAAATGTGGGGGACCCGTCTATTGCTAAATTTGTTAAATTCAAAAAAAAAAACGACGTGGGGGTCCCCCCCATTTTTATAACCAGCCCGATACAACACAGCAGCAGCAGCCTAGCATTACAAGGGTGGGAAGGTCCACTGATTTTGGCCCTTCCCAGCCTCATAATACCAGCCTACGGCCGCCCCAGTACCCGACCATCACAACAGATGGTCGGGTACTGGATCGTACCAAGCTCTTCCCGGCACCCCTGGTGGTGGTGGGTACCGGGGTAATAATGGGTGGTTAGTGCTAGCCTCTGCACCGGCTAACACTAAGTACCGCCTTAATAATGGACGCTGTCAATCAGCCAACTGCCATTATCTAGGCACTAATAAAGTTTAAAAAAAACCACAAAGACAATTCTTTTTTATTGAAATAAGAAATCCCCAACAAAACCCTCGTTAACCATTTTATTAAAATTTGAAAAAACGTAGATCTACGCAGTAGTCCAACGAATCGAAGATGTAGTCCAATCGGTACATCAAAATCTGCAACAACATAAAAAAATAGTTATCAATGTGAACAATACCAATACTTCTACTCACCTACACACATATATACACGCACACACAAACAAACAAACAAACAAACAACCATACACAGACACACACATATATACACAAACACAACAAGATATACACACACACACACATAAACAGACAAACACACACACATATACACGAACTCACACATATACAAACAAAAACACACATATCCAAACACACACACACACAGTTATACACACACATACACATATACACAAACACATATACAAACAAAAACACACATACCCAAACACACATATACACAAACACATATACACAAACACACCCATATATACACACAAACACACACCCATATACACACATATACACAAACACACACATATACAAAAACACACACAAACATCTACACACAAACATATACACAAATACACCCATATATACACAAACATATACACAAACACATATGCACAAACACACCCATATATACACACACACACATATAAACAAACACACATATAAAAACAAAAACAGACAAAGTCACATACCCAAACACACATATATACACAAACACACACATACACAAACACGGTTTCTTTTAAATGCTGCTGGGGAACCCGCTCGATCCACTATATAAGGCTGCGCTACAGTGCAGCATTTAAAAGAAACAGGATCCTGACCTGTCCATAGAGTTTAAGGCAGCACAGAGTATTTCAGGAGATGAGCGTGCAGATTCAGTGCTGCTGTGAACTCTGCTCTTACCATTACGTAGCTCTCAGTCTGTTACCTCTCCTCCACTCCTGTCCTCCAGAACAACTTCACATGATTGGCAAGTCACCACGTAATGGTAAGAGCAGAGTTCACAGCAGCACAGAGTATTTCAGGAGATGAGCGTGCAGATCTTGTGCGGGGTGGTGACTTGCCAATCATGTGAAGGTGTTATTGAGGACAGGAGTGGAGGAGAGGTAACAGACTGAGCTACGTAATGGTAAGAGCAAATGGTAGACTAGGTAAGGGGCTTGTAATTATGTAATGGCAGGAAGGAGGTGAAGGGAAAGTGAGCCCTAATCTACCCACCGCCCTGTCCCTGCCTACTTGCAACGACCCGCCCTAGGCGACGGGGTACAACTGGGCGGCGGTCCCTACGCTGTCTAAGTGCACGGGAAAACAAACAGGGAACACGCAAGGGAAGGGGCAGTAGCCCACGGGACGCCGCGAGGAAACGGAGCGGTGAATGAGTAGTCAGGACCAGGATAAGGTGGAGTATACCCAAGTGAGCACGGAGGAGGAAGCAAGCCGGAGGCAAAGCAAAGCAGGTTAAGCAGAACAGCAGCAAGGCAGAAGCACGGCAGAAGCAGGCTGGAGCAAGCAGCAGTGGGGCCAGGAATCCAAAAGAATTACAAGCACTGAGGAGGAGAACACAGCAGGTAATAAAGGACAGGGGGCGGAGCTAACTCCGACTGACCAGGCCGCGATAGGCTCTCCCACTCCTGAGCCTGCCACCCTGGTTGGTGGGAGAGGGTGTCAGTCGAACAGGTCTGGCCTCAGGTGTGGATTGATTAATCCCAGGAGTATACCTAGACGTAGTACCTGGCAGATCCCTAACATACTCATTTTCACAGCCTAATTATAATAAATTATGCAAAAAGACCTGTGGGGTCTAAATGCTCACTCTTCCCCTATATAGATTCCTTGAGGGATGTAGTTTCCCAAATGGGGTCATTTTTTGGGGGGTTTCTACTGTTTTGGTCCATCAGGGGCTTTGCAAATGCGACATGGCGCCGCAAACCATTCCAGCTAAATTTCAGCTTCAAAAGCCAAATAGCACTCCTTCCCTTCTAACCCCTGCCGTGTGTCCAAAGTGCAGTTAATCACCACATATGGTTATTGCCGTAATCAGGAGAAATTGCTTTACAATTTTTGGGGTTCTTTTGTTCTCCTTTATTCCTTGTAAAAAATTAAAATTTCTAAGTTTTTTCAGAAAAAGGTAGATTTTCATTTTCTCTGCCTAATTCCACTAAATTCTTCAAAAAAACAAAAACAGTGGGGTGAAATGCTAACTATACCCCTAGAAAAATTAATTGAGGGGTGTAGTTTCCAAAATGGGGTCACTTTTGGGGGGTTTCCACTCTTTTGGTCCCTCCAGGGCATTGCAAACATGACATGGCACTGAAAACCATTCCAGCAAAATCTGCGCTCCAAAATTCAAATGGCGATCCTTCCCTTCTGAGCCCTGCCATGGGTCCAAACTGCAGTTTATTAGCACTTATGGGGTATTTCCGTAATTGGGAGACATTGCTTTACAAATGTTGGGGTTCTTTTTTTCCTTTATTCCTTGTAAAAATTAAACATTTCTACATTTTTACAGAAAAAAAGTAGATTTTCATTTTTACAGACTAATTACAATAAATGTAGAAAAAAACTGTGAGGTCAAAATGATAACTATACACCTAGATAAATTCCTTGAGGGGTGTAGATTCCAAAATGCTAAAATATATTCTAAAAAAACAAGGCTCCAGCATCCACTAGGTGCTCCATTGTTTCTGAGGCCGGTGTTTCAGTCCATTAGGACACTGGAGCCACCTGTGGGATATTTCTAAAAACTGCAGAATCTGGGCAATAAATATTGAGTTGCGTTTCCCTGGTAAAACCTTCTGTGTTACAGATTTTTTTTTATTACCAATGAACAATGAATTTCGACATGAAAATTAAATTTGTAAATTTCCACTCTACTTTGCTTTAATTCCTGTGATATGCCTAAAGTGTTAAGAAACTTTCTGAATGCTGTTTTGAATACTTTGAAGGGTTCACTTTTTAAAATGGGGTGATTAATGTGGACTTTTGAATATATAAGGCCATCAAAGTTACTTCAGAACTGAACTGGTCCCTGAATTATAGCATTTTGAAATTTTCTTGAAAATGTGGGAAATTGATTCTCAGTTCTAAGCCTTGTAACGTCCTAGAAAAATAAAAAAAACATTCAAAAAACAATGCAAACATATAGTAGACATATGGGAAATGTTAACTAGTAACTTTTGTGTGATATTACTATCTGTTTTATAAGCACATGCAAAAATTAGCATTTTTCTAAATTTAAATGTACGTTTTTTCAAAATGTTGGTGTTTTTCATAAATAAATATTGAATTTATCGACCAAACTTGTTTTCACTAACATAAAGTACAATATGTCATGAAAAAACGATCTCAGAATCACTTGGGTAGCTAAAAGCATTCCAAAGTTCTTACAACATAAAATAACACATTTCAGATTTGAAAACATCAGCTGTGCCACAAGGCCAAAACAGGCTGCATCGTAAAGGTGTTAATTGCTCTTAAACTAATTGAGAGAAAGAAATTTGAAATGTCAAAACGAATGAAAATCTCTTTCTCCTGGATAGCTAAAACAAATATATTAAGATGAATGTTCCACTGGTAATATTATATTTTATGAGATGTATACCATTATCCTTTCCGAAGTCTGTAATTGGGGAGCTACAAAAAACTATTTTACACTTTATTTGGGGTTCCAAAAGGGCCAGAATTGCCAAGAGAATGCTATTTAGGCTGTCTGGAGCAGGAGGAATGGGAGTACTGAATTTAGCCACGTATCAAAAAGCATTCTTATTAGAACCAGTAAAGGTCTGCTGGGAGGAGGGAACTCAGCTTAGATGGGTACAACTAGAACTAGAGTGTAGTTTATTTACCTCCCGACGCCCGCAGCCATGGATCTGTGAGCGCTGGTCCCAATCTCCTTCTTAGGAGACGCCAGCGCTCTCTTCCGCTCCGCTCCGCTATGTCCCTTAGGGTGCGCGCGCACCGCTCGTGCCCGCTCTTAAAGGGCCAGCGAACGCACATGAAAACAATCATCATCATCAACTCACATGATTTCCTGGACTATAAGAAGGCCTCTGCCCTTCTGATCCTTGCTTGAGCATTGTTTGTCATATCCTAGTTTGTCTGAGCAAATGGTCTCCTAGTGTTTTCCAGTTCCAGTGTTCCCTGTTCCTGTATCCTGTATCCCGTGCTATCCTGGTCAAGTGCCGTGCTGTAGTCGTGCTGTGCTGTATATACGCCTGTCCTGCTGCTCCACGCCTGACGTCTACCCGCTGCCTAGTCCCAGCCAAGCCTGCCTTGCTACTGTCCGAGCTGCCACAGGTACCTTATATGAACTGTGGACTGTGACCTGTGCCCTGTTGGCCAGCTGCCATACCGCCAAGGTGGTACGGCCCAGTGAGTCCACGAACCCAACGTGACATAGAGCAGGCTAAAGTAACTTATTTTAACCTTCTAGGTATCAAATATGGTACCAGCAAATTAGAAGCTACAAAGGTTCTTATAAAAATGTGGAGAAATATTGTGGTTCTAAATAGAGGCATTAGTATTAAGCTACCAGATTTTAATATACTGTAGACTACTTCTATGATCTTATCCCAGAGCTGATACTACAAGCTTGCTCAGCTGCATGAATATGCTCACTGCAGGATATTGTAGTGGACAGACAGCTCGTGCAACTTGGGGCTATTGTTGCAAAACACAATTTATAAAGAGCCGTTTTCATCCAATACCTAAGTATTAGGGCTTTCGTTATTAAACATGGACTTATAGTGACAATTGATAGCTCAGTACCGGGGATGGCAAGACTAAATGCTTTTTATCTATTGTCAATCTAAAAAGAATGGTGGATTCTCAATTATATATAAGGAAATTATGTTGCTCAAGTCGAAAAATAAAGTGAGATGTTTGGAAAGTTGGGAGAGGGATCTCGGGAAGAGATTTCTGCATCGGGGTTGGCATCGAGCGATGACACGTTAGTCTGAAATATCATATTGTATTAATCATCTTGAGGCGATTAGGAAACTACAAGGTGGTATTTAACCCCCGGTGAGACTGGCCAAATCATACACTTACTACTCAAATCCATGTTGGCGCAATTGCAATACATAGGGTACCCTAATGCATGGGTGATAGGAGTGCCCCAAGATAGAGAACTTCTGCACATACGTTTTTTGGCTGGTCTCTAGGGTATGTTATAAATACAGTATGTTTCCCCCAGGCCGGAAGCTGCCTTGCTTAACTTTGCATGTGAGGACATCCCATACAGATGTAGATGAGTTTGTAGCCGAGTTCTCTCAGCAGCTAGATCCTTAGTGGCATATTATTGGAAGTCAGAACTCATCCCTACCGGTGACAAATTGTTATGAAAAATCAATCAATGCCATCAATATGAAATTTACATTGATCAAAGTGGAGCTCATGTAATTAGCAACCTTAAGAGTAAATGGGCCTGCTGGAATAAAATCCTCCTCTCCGTATTGTGAATCTTTCATGAATATTTTTTTTTCTCTACCCTCCCCTTTTATGTTGAATTTTCAGTTTATTTTATTTATGTGCTGCAGACACTAAAAGAGCCATTTTATATGCCTGGTACGTTTTGGTGCGCGAGCGGCTCTCCATTGATCTCTATAGAGCTGTGGAACAGATATGCCGGACACAGAACCCTGAAGTCCAGGCTTCTCATGTAGCGCTCTGGGTGACTTTCGGTCACCTGTTCTCCTTATCGCTGGGGGTCCCAGCGGACGGACCCCCAGCGATCTCACATGTAGCCCCTATTCTGTGGAAAGGAAATACATGTGTTTTTATGGCAAACCCCTTTAACTAGTTAAATGCCGTGGTCAATAGCGACCGTGGCATTTATAGGGGTTTTTCTATGAAGGACAGATAACTCCCATAGAACTGAACAGTAGTTACGGAAACAGCGTAGCTCGCATGCTACGCTGCTTCCGTAACTGCCATTCACTACTATGGGAGTTAGGGAAACAGCGTAGTTACGCTGTTTCAGTAACTCCACATGTAACCAAGTGGCCGCTGGTTCAAGTCCCCTAGGGGAACTAATAAAGTGTGTAAAAAAAAAACTTTTCCCATTTTTCCCCAAGCACAATGTAAAAAATAAAATAATTTTGTCCCACAACAAAATAAGCCCTCACACCGCTCAATCGATGAAAAAAAATATAAAAAAAGTTTTGCCTCTCAGAATGTGGTGAAACAGAATAAATTATTTTTGAACAAATATTTTTTTTCCTATTTTCTGTTGTCTAAAACCTGGGTGCGCTTTATGGTCTGGTGCGTCTTATAGTCTGAAAAATACGGTACTTGGATTTGGCAAACACTCGGCATGGCAGACACTAGGCGTAGCAGACACATGGCGTAGCAGCACGTGGACCAGATGACACTTGGCACATATGACACTCTCGACTCCGACACTAGATTACACACTGGAACAAACCCAATTATTGGATACAGGATACAGGAAACAGAACACTGGATACAGGATACAACTAAGCGACCATTTGCAAAGACGAACATGGGCAGACACAACAACGCTCAGGCAAGGAGAGGAAGGGCAGAACCCTTTTTAAAGTCTAAAATGCATAGGGATTGGCTAGGGAACTTTGCACTAGTGTGTGCACTCGCCCTTTAAGGCCAGGAACGAGCGCTCTACAGGATTCAGTGGGAAAGCTGCAGCTGCGTGTGTCGGCGTCTCTGGGGAGATAGACACCGGCATGAAGAAAGTGTCCTGCGGTTGCGGCTGCCGGTAAGTAGGATGGGCCGGCAGTCAGCTACCGCAGGCACAACATATTGTGTATAAGTACTAATACAAGAAAATTATTACGGAAAAAAGAAAAAATTTTGCTTATGTACATAAATACTTTTCTATCACAACAAAGAGGGCGTGTTACATAACTTACTGGTATAATATTCTGCCCTGGAGAAACCTTCCAGCATGACTAACAAGGTTGCAAGGGGTCCTCCTGCATACCTAGCTGAATCAAGCGTACCTAGCATAATCAGGGACATAAGGATCTATACAGAAGACGCAAGTGTCTATGTGCCTGCTTCTGCTTTGGCTGGGTAAAAAAGTTCAAAATACAGAATTATTTATTATAGGTGTTCAGTCTAATTCTCTTTATAAATTCCTTGTTATCTGATTAGTCAGAAGTCCTCCATATTTGCTACATGGAAGTTATACAATTCATATCACTCTGGGGCACATTTACTAAGACTGGTGTATTTTATACACCAGTCTAAGCTTTTACTCCACTGGAGTAAGATGCAACAGATTTTTTAAAAGGCGCATTCCTCTTAATAAATCTGTCTCATGTTTGCGCAGGACGTGCGCCACAATTGTAGTGGCATAATGCCTGCGGACATGTGCCATTGGGCATAATTTTTTTAAAAAAAGTATAATCTCACTGCTCCCTCAGCATGCCGTGGCTTATACAAGGTCCTGACACGAGCAGCATCAGGGCCTTATATGCGACGCAAGATGTCATGAGTGCTGCACCACATATAACTGCTGTTTGGCGTCAGAACGTCAGAACGTTGTATAAGACTCAACAAGATAAGGGAGCCTGAGGGAAGCTGGAGAGAAAAAGCGAAGAGGTGAGGTGAGCATAGATATTTTTTTATTGTCCGATGGTGAAGAGGGGAGAAGTCTGATTGGGGGTAAGGTCCGGGGCCTAGCAGGGGCCTCTACCATGCTACCCTCCTGTATTGTAAGTTTTTTGCCTAAGCATTACCTAATCAAATAATTTAAATTTTGGAACAACTGTTTCACCGTTATTTTTATCCACAAGTCATATGAACTCTGTAGGTTCGATGTCTATGGGTGCACTGTAAATAAACTAACAATACTGTACAGTGGCACAACTACCGCGGTAGCAGCCGTAGCGGCTGCTACGGGGCCCGGGGCTTGAGGGGGCCCGTGCCGCCAGCCAACACTCCCACCCAAATGCCCGGTGGCGCCGCTAGCAGCCGTTATGGGTGCTACAGCGGTAGCCCCGCTACTGTGGGGCCCGCGCCGCTGAGCCTTACTCAGGCCCTCTCATGCCTGTAGGTGTCGCTAGCACCGGAGGGTGCCCCAGTGCTAGCGGCAGCCAAATACATGTATTAGCACTGAATGGCTGGGCATGTTCCGTGCCTGACCATCCAGTGCCTTACAATGACACTGATTGGCTAGCGGCGCGATGACATCATCGCGCCGCTTCCATGCTTGGAAGGTGCTGATTGGCGGGGCAAGTCATTCTGCCCCGCCAATCAGCGTCATTGGAGGACGCTCGTTCAGCTCCTGCAGACATGCTCAGAAGAGAGCATGTCTGCATCGCCAGTGAACAGCGTGGGAACGGGATTATGTGAGTATGTCAAGTTTATATATTTTTTCCCTCATAAGAATGTGAATGGCATTATCTATAGTGGGGGGGTCTATCTACAGGGGTGGGTCGTCTTTATGTGGGCTATTATATTTAGGGGGGTCTATATGTGGGGCAGTAGCTACAGGGGGGGTCTATATGTGGGGCAGTAGCTACAGGGGGGTCTATATGTGGGGGTGTGGGCCACTATATACAGGGGGCTCTATATGTGGGCCATTATATACAGGGGGGTCTATATGTGGGGCAGTAGCTACAGGGGGGTCTATATGTGGGGCAGTAGCTACAGGGGGCTCTATATGTGGGCCATTATATACAGGTGGGTCTATATGTGGGCCACTATATACAGGGGGGGTCTATATGTGGGGCACTAGCTACAGGGGAGGTCTGTATGTGGGGATGTGGGCCACTATCTACAGGGGGGTCTATATGTAGTGCACAGTCTACAGGCGTGGGCTATATGTGGGACACTATATACAGGGGGAGCTATATGTGAGGTACTATCTACAGAGGTGGGCTATACGTGGAGCACTAACTATAGGGGATGCTATATGTAGGGCAGCACGGTGGCTCAGTGGTTAGCACTATTGCCTTGCAGCTCTGGAGTCCATATGTGGGCACCATCTACAGGGGCTTCTATGTAGGTCACTATCTACAGGGGGCACGGTGTGTGTGTGTGTGTGTGACAGTTATATTTAGATGTGTTGAGAATTTTAACTTTGTTTATAGGTGCAGAAATGTTTTAAAAGTGAGAAGCTGAAGACATCTAAACGGAAAACTACAGAAATGGGTCATGGCCGGGAGAAATCCATCATAGATGTCTGAACCGGAGGGAGAAGAAAAGAACTAGAATCTGAGACGTCACCGGTGAGTCACTTAATGTAAATGTTTATTCTGCCTCTAATCAGTATTGTAGTCACTGTATGATCTGCAGCGAGATGATGGTGGTATGATTTTTTTTGTGAAACCGCATCTCCCAGCATATCCTCACCATTGTTCCGGCCATGCTGGGAGCTGTAGTTTTACGCCGTACAAACCTATACGCAGTGGCGTAACTACCGCTATAGCAGCCATAGCGACTTCTACGGGGCCTGCAGCATGAGGGTGCCCGTGCCACCCGCCGGCACGGCCCCATCCCATGGCCGCAGGCTCCGCTAGCAGCCGCTAGGCTGCTACAGCGCGACGCCACTGAAGGGATTGTTCCTACAAAAGATATGCATCCCCTATCTACAGGATAGGGGATACATGTGGGATCGCTGGGACACCCAGCGATGAGAAGAACGGGGGACCGAAAGTCCCCCCTAAGTTCTCCATGACAAACCTCGGACTTCCGGGGTCTGTGTCGGCAGCTCCATGGAAATGACTTGCGCACCGGTCGCGCTTGTGCGCATGCGTGACCAGCGCTCCTTTCATTTTTATTGAAATGCGCAGACGCTGGAAGTCCGAGGTTCGTCATGGAGAACTTCGGGGGACTTTCGGTCCCCCATTCTCCTTATCGCTGCCAGCGATCACACATGTATCCCCTATCCTGTGGATATCCTGTGGAGAGGGGATACATGTCTTTTGTGGGACACACTATAGGCCCTTTTTTTTTTGGGGGGGGGGCTATATGGCGTTATCTACAGAGGGGGTCTGTATGGTGTTATCTACAGAGAGGGCTGTATGGCGTTATCTACAGAGGGGGCTGTATGGCGTTATCTACAGAGGGGGTCTGTATGGCGTTATCTACAGAGGGGGTCTGTATGGTGTTATCTACAGAGAGGGCTGTATGGCGTTATCTACAGAGGGGGCTGTATGGCGTTATCTACAGAGGGGGTCTGTATGGCGTTATCTACAGGGGGGACTGTATGGCGTTATCTACAGGGGGACTGTATGGCGTTATCTACAGTGGGGCTGTGTATGGTGCTATCTATAGGGGGCGCTGTGTGGTGGAATCTATAGGGAGGCACTATCTACAAGGGGGGGGGGTTGTGTGATACCCAGCAGAAGGGGGGCCCCAGTCAAAAGTTTGCTATGGGGCCCAGCCTTTCCTAGTTACGCCCCTGATACTGTATCTGTAGTCACAGCCCTTGGTACGGTGTCAGGACCCAGTGCAGTGCTGCCCAGAGCTAAACAGGAGTTGGTAGCAAGGAGGATAATTATGCAGACTATAACAGCAGTTTTTTTTGCTTTTTAAAATGCTGCGCCCCCCCCCCCCCCCCCTCTCTCTCTCTCAAACAAGTAAAAACTATATATCACTGGCTGAGGGAAGCTAAAAATAGGGTGACTCACAGTAAAACCAAGAGCATTGATTTATCTGGTCTTGCTGAATCCAGTAAATTTGCAGGGTATGTAAAAGTATACTTGTTAATTATACAGATGTACTGTGAGTTTGGATTGTAAGGAAGAAAAGATGCACACACACACTGCAGACTTACTTAACAATAAAAAAAAAGTTTAAACGGTTTCTAAACTTTCTAAAAACTTCTGATATGTCATAGTCACAGTTGGTGTCTAGGCTCACAGACTTAATATTGAACCCCTACAGCAATTGCTTAGCTTTCCGAGAAAAAGCTTATCAGAAACCAAGCGGCTCAGTGTTTCTGTGTGGGTCTCAGTGCTCACACTCCCACCGATCAAAACTTCTGACACGTCACTATGACATGTGAGAAGTTTTTTGAAAGTTTAGTTACCCTTTAATTTCTCAACAACTCAACAATATAGACAGTACTAGATAGACAATAGATAAAACAAAACTATGTCAGCATAACATACAGAATTGACTTAGCTAAGATTTTGATATGCCAATCCTTTCCCGGGGAGTCCTTAATCCCAATGATAGCAGTTGAGGAACAGCAAGGATGAATCTTGTCTGGACTATACACCACACAGGTTTTAGTTGAGCTCAATATGGTTACAGTATGGGTGCCGTTTTCTCTTAATAACTCCTCATAAGATGTTTAAATTTTTTTTGCAAGTACCCGAGTGTTACTTCTACAAAGTAAAATTTAAATTTAGGTCATGAGTTTAAACCCACATCCTATCTTTCACCTTTAGCGTCAAAAAAAGTAAAAGTAGCAAAAACGACATCTAGCCAAAGCAAAAACCCTTAGGCTCGGTGCACACGGCCGTATTTTCATCCATCCGTAAATACTGTCCATAAATACAGATCCGTATTGCATCCGTAATTTATCCATATATACGAAAGGGTGTCCGTAAATATGGTCCGTATTGCATCCGTAGGTTGCAAATTATGTCACCAACATGTTGCATAGGTTTACTGGTGCACATCCGTAGCCGTCCGTATTTATGGAAGGGCCCATAGGCTTCTATGGGAGAGTCCATGCTGTAATTACGGACAAGAATAGGACAGGTTCTATCATTTTTCCAGCACGGACACCCATCAGTAAAAATATTGAAAGGTGTCCGTGGCCAATAGAAATGAATGGGTCTGTAATTATGGACCGTAATTACGTAATTATGGATGTATATGTCATCCGTAATTACGGATGACATATATGGTCGTGTGCATGGGGCCTTACTGATAACAGTGAGATAATAGCGGTTTCAATACATTCCTACCACTATATTACACTCCTCCCTTTCATTTGGAGTGATTAGTATAATACTTATGAGGGACTACAGAAAGTGATAAAGGCTTGGGGGGGGTGGGGGGATGTCCCCATTACGCCTCTTAAAGACTATGTACACCTTCAAGGGCATTATATATATATATATATATATATATATATATATACACATATACACATACATACACATATATATATATATATACATTAGTTAATGTGTTTAGTGCAACTTTGTAATTAGTCTTTATTAAAAAATTATTTTACTTTTGAAGATACAGATGTTCTATATTCTCTTTACAGAACAGCTTTATCGCTCGTTTTCAGAATCTGTCAGTCCCGCGGACCTGACAGGTTCAGTGTCGGCGGGTCCTGCATATCTCTGACACACAGGATCCACCTGTAATCACATCTAAGTCATGAACTTAAATATGAACGATTACAGGTGGATCCTGCGTGTCACAAACACACAGGACCCGCCGAAACTGAACCTGTCAGGTCCGCGGGACTGACGGATTCAGTGCAAAGCGAACGTTACAGTTACTCTGATACAGATGCATCTCCAAAAGTAACATGATTTATTTAATACAAACTAATTACAAAGTTACACTAAACACACTTACTAATCTATTTATTTTTTTTTAAAAAAGCCCGCAAAGTTGTCCATAGCCCTTAATCTTTAGGCAGGCAAAGGCAAGGGGCTGAGTCCAGCGATGAAGAGGTTAAAATGGAAACTAGTTCCAAGTTTACTAAAGTTTCAATTAAAAAGGTCCAGTAGGTTGGAGTCCTAGTGTGCAGACAGGAGTATGTAACGGTCCAGTCTTGGGGCCTACGCGTTTCAGACGTTAAGCACGTCCTTAATCATGGCCATGATTAAGGACGTGCTTAACGTCTGAAACGCGTAGGCCCCAAGACTGGACCGTTACATACTCCTGTCTGCACACTAGGACTCCAACCTACTGGACCTTTTTAATTGAAACTTTAGTAAACTTGGAACTAGTTTCCATTTTAACCTCTTCATCGCTGGACTCAGCCCCTTGCCTTTGCCTGCCTACACCCATCGTGCGCCGACACGAGAGCCCGTGCGATGACCACGACACATACATCAAGTGTCAGGTGAGCTGGAGGATTTCTTCCATATACTTTCTCCCTTAATCTTTACATAAATAAAAAAAAGATGGCTAGTAATAGATATAAAAGCATTATATACAATACCAACAAAGCATCCACCTTTAACTTTAAACCAGCTTACATTTGTCTAATGAGTTTCTACAAACCTAGACTTTAAATTTGCTACTCTCTGTAGATGCTTCTCAATGGTGTACTGTATGCCAGTAGAATCATCTAGATAATGATGACAGGAGGGATCAACTATGACACATATTCCTCCCTTGGTTGCTGTCAAGTAATACAATAATATTAAACTGTAGTTTGGGCGTCGTGCCTATGTTACATTTCTTGTTCCCGCCCAATATCGCAAAAGGTGTCATCCTAGATTTCTGTAATGTTATCAATTAATTTGGCTAAATCTTGTATGTAGTTATAATGCAGTATCCCCCTAACTACTCATTTATAAATTAAATCCTTATCACTTTTCTTTACTTTTGTCCTTTTTTGTTTTTCTGTTTCTTCTAACAGAAAACCAATTCGGTCATAATTGGGCTTAAATAAAAAAGAATTTCAAAAAATGAAAAACCTGTGTGTGTTGGACTAACAAACATAGAAATATAATACAAATATCTCTCTTCCTGTGCAAATGTCACGATCCGTGGGTATGTGGACCCGCTAGCCCAAACTGCCGTAGTGGAGTAGCAGCTGGCCAAACAACAGTCTATGCAAAGTCCTAGCACATGAGTACCTGTAATAGTCCAGACAGTAGCAGAGGCTTAGGCGCAGATGGAACTTGAAGGTAGATGACGCCAGACGTGGCGAATAATATCAGGCATGGTGGATAACACCAGATGTATGACAGCAGGCGTGACAGATAGCATAACATGACTCCAACACTAGATAAGGCTACGGAACTAATACAGCACGGGAAACAGGTAGCAGGGCACATGAACACTGGGAACAGGATACGACCATTTGCCAAGGGACCATTTGCTAAGACTAACATGGGAACCCACAACAATGCTCAGGCAAGGAGTGAAAGGGCAGGGCCCTTTTTATAGTCCATGGTAATCTGGGGATAATTAATAAATTATTTACATGCTGGCCCTTTAAGGCCGGGAACTACCGCGTGTGCGCACCCTAGTGCTCAATGTAGGACAGAGAGGCCGGATGTGCAGACAACACCGGGGCGGGAGACGTCGGCAGAAGGAAAGAGGACTGCAGTCGCGGACGTCAGCTGGTAAGGGGAGGGGTAAGTTTTCTTTCTTCTAATCTTTTCAGACCCTAAGGCTATAGGGTCTCTGAAGGGAAGCATGAGGGATTAATGTGCTCCTCATCACCAATGGCCTATTGCTAAAGTGACTTCACTACTTTCCCTGGTTGGCCAAAGACAGACCCTAAGGAGGAATCTATCCCTGCCCTTGGCAACGTTGATGGTCTGTCACAGTCTTTTCCCCTTCTTTTTTCCGTGTTGATGGTTAGGAAGAGTGTAAGTGTACCATGGCCCCTTCATTTTGCTTATCAGCGGGAGTCCCAGGGGTTGGACCCTTACTGATCAAATACGGATTCTAAGGATAGGCTATCCATTTTTAATTTCCAGTAAAATAAAATTGAATTCCTTTCTAAGTATTTTTAGTTTATTGGGGAAGCAGTATTCCTTTCACTGATTAAATTATACAATCTCACTATGATGAGTTTTTTACACTATTAACTCTTGTGGCATATCATTTAGCAATGCATCCCTAGTGATTTCCACAATCCTGCCCAATAGATTGCAGTCACCAGGCATTTTTCTTAATATAGAGAATAATTGACATTCCACAACAGTTCAAAGGTAGTAAACTACTTAAACCACCAAAACAAGAACAAAAACGATAAATTAATTTGTGTTTAACTGGTTTGGTTTTTGCCATGAATAAGGCGCTCAGACTCCCTAAAACAAAGCAAATTTTCTAAGTTTTGCTAATCTCATCCTTCTTTATTCAGTCACTTCATGTTCACACGGCTCATTATGAGGCGTATTTCAGAGCGTAAAACACTTAAAATACATTGTGTAGTTCATTTGAGGCAGATTTTTACGCTGCTGAATTAAAAACGCTATGTAAAAACAAAGTGATATGTCGCATCTTGAAGCGTATAAAAAAAACTCCTCCAGATACGCTTCAAAATGCTTGGGAAAATCAAAAACGCTTTGAAAATCAGCTAAAAACACACTGTATTCAGAGGCTGTTTTCTCTTAGGGTATGTTCACACGGCCAAATTTCAGACGTATACGAGGCGTATTTTGCCTCGTTTTACGTCTGAAAATACGGCTCCAATACGTCGGCAAACATCTGCCCATTCATTTGAATGTGTTTGCCGACGTACTGTGCAGACGACCTGTTATTTACGCATCGTCGTTTGACAGCTGTCAAACGACGACGCGTAAAAATACAGCCTCGGCAAAAGAAGTGCAGGACACTTCTTTGGACGTTTTTGGAGCTGTTTTCTCATAGACTCCAATGAAAACAGCTCCAAAAACGGACGTAAAAAACGCTGCGAAAACGGCGTGAAAACGCTGCGAAAAATGCGAGTTGGTAAAAAAAGTCTGAAAAGCAGGGTCTGTTTTCCCTTGAAAACAGCTCTGGATTTTCAGACGTTTTTGTTGACTACGTGTGAACATACCCTTAAAATCAGCCTTGTATTTTTCAGCTTGAAAATATACAGTTAGGTCCAGAATTATTTGGACAGTGACACAATCTTCATGATTTGGGCTCTGCATGCCACCACATTGGATTTGAAATGAAACAACTGAGATGCAATTGAAGTGTAGACTTTCAGGTTTAATTCAAGGGGTTGAACAAAAATATCCTGTGAAACGTTTAGGGATTGCAACCATTTTTCTACTCAGCCTCCTCATTTCAGGGGCTCAAAAGTAATTGGACAAATTAACATTACCATAAATAAAATGTGTTGTTTTTTTTTAAAACTTTGTAGAGAATCCTTTGCAGGCAATGACTGCCTGAAGTCTGGAACCCATGGACATCACCAAACGCTGGGTTTCCCCCTTTGTGATGCTTTGCCAGACCTTTACTGCAGCCGTCTTCAGTTGTTGCTTGTTTGTGGCCTTTCTGCCTTAAGTTTTGTCTTAAAGGAACAGTGTCACGAAAAAAATTTTTTTTACATCAGTTTGATTTTAGTGTTTTATTAAAAACTTTTATATTTATTTGTGTGTTTGTGTTTTACTTTTTTTTATTTTTGAACTTTTTCTTCCCTATGGGGGCTGCCATTTTTTTTTCCATTTCTGTATGTGTCGATTAACGACACATACAGACATGGAATACGGCAGCTACATTCCCATAGTGAATGCGAACGGGGCCCGTTCCATTCACTATGCTGTACGCCGTCTGTGTGGGAACGGCGCATGCGGAGCGGACGGACCGGAGTGAGCGGCGGCGACTGGAGAAGGTAAGTTATTTCTATGTATGTTCGTGTTTTACTGTGTGTTTACTAGTGTATGTTAACCTACTACACTGTGTGTTAGCTCAAAAAATGGCGACACACAGTGTAGGAGGTTTGACCGTTCAATCCCCTCGTTTCTCCCGGCACTAGCCAGGATAAAGGAGGGGGGATTCTGAGAGCTCACTAGAGCGAGTGAGTTTTCCCAAATTTTGCAGCATAAAGCAATGTGGTTGCTTTACCACATGCAATGCTGCAATTTTGGGAATTGCTCCATCTAGTGACCAGCACTGGGAAGTGTTCTAAATTAGAATCTAATTTATAATATTTCCTGACTAGTGAAAAAAAGTAAAAAATTAGAACAATGTTTAATCATTTTTACACTAACTGTTCAATTAAAAAAAAAAAAACTCGCAACACATTCCCTTTAAGCAAGTGAAATGCAGCTCGATCGGGTTGAGATCTGGTGATTGACTTGGCCATTGCAGAATATTCCACTTCTTTACCTTAAAAAACTCCTGGGTTTCTTTCGCAGTATGTTTTGGGTCATTGTCCTTCTGTACTGTGAAGCGATTTCCAATCAACCTTGGTTGAATCTGAGCAGAAAGTAAATCTCTGAACACTTCAGTATTTATCCGGCTGCTTCTGTCTTCAGTCACATCATCAATAAACACTAGTGACCCAGTGTCTTTTATCAGCCATGCATGCCCACAGGGTCGGCTTCAGGTTTATGTGGGCCCTTGGGCGACACAGACTTAGTGGGCCCCATTGCGGGGGAACTCACGGCGGCAGTAGAATGGCAAAAATCGTTACTATGTGCCCCCATATAGACGTTAGGCCCTGTTTATGCCCCCATATAGAAGTTAGGCCCCCAGTTTGTACCCCCATAAATTTATTGCCCTCTGTAGATAGTGCCACACAGCCCTCCTCCCAGGTAGTGCCACACAGCCCCCTCCTCCCAGATAGTGCCACACAGCTCCTGATGTCACTGTCTATATATGGACAGTGTTGCCAGGGGCAACCCCAGATCCATAGTCCCGGGCAGAGCACCACTAGCACTCTGCCTGGGAGTGGCGCAGCTAAAGGCTCATGGGCCCAGGTGCAAGAATTCAGCTTAGGCCCCCTACCCCTCCCCAACACCACCAGACCCCTCCGCCCCCCTATGCCCAGTTGCCTTGCCCGACAGACCCCATGAATGCCCCCACAGTATAATGCCCCCATAGCTGCCCCACAGTATAATGACCCCCCATAGCTGCCCCCCACACAGTATAATACCCCCCATAGCTAACCACCACAGTATAATACTCCCCATAGCTGCCCCCACACAATATAATGCTCCCCATAGCTGCCCCACACACAGTATAATGCCCCTATATCTGCCCCCACACAGTATAATGCCCTCCATAGCTGACCACCACAGTATAATGCCCTCCATACCTGACCACCACAGTATAATGCCCCCATAGCTGCACCATACAGTATAATACCCCCATAGCTGCCCCATACAGTATAATGCCCCTATACAGTATAATGCCCTCCATAGCTGCCACATACAGTATAATGCCCCCACAGCTGTCCCATACAGTATAATGCCCCCCATACAGTATAATACCCCCTCAGCAGCTACAATAGGACACCCCTCCCATACCTAGTATAATGCCCCCATATGTACCTCATTGAAAAATAATAACATAATTAATTACCTACCCCCGTTCCCACGACGTGTGGAGGATCCTTCTCCTCTGCACTGTGCTGTGAGTGACTCATCGCAGACAGGCGTGATGTAGTGACATCACATATATAGACTGCGATGTCAGTGGCTCTGCCTGGGACTCCTCTCCTTCTTACATCACTGTCCATATATGGACAGTGATGCCTTAGTGTGGCCCCGGCATTTGCCCGGGTTTGCCGGGTGCTGAGGTGCTGACACCAGCCCTGCATGCCCATGCCATCCGAAATACGTCCGTCCATTACGGACGTTAATGTGGTCGTGTGAACCCAGCCTAAATGTTAGTGCTGGGTATTGCAATGCAGAGGCCATGGTGCTCTGTGAGATATACAGATTGGACTCCAGAATTATATACTGTAGCAAAAGAGCAGAGACTGAGTTGCTGCTGATGTATTTAGCTCACAGAGCATTGCCTAGACTGGATACAATTCTATTCACTTATAATCTGGGAGCAGGAGTATGTACGGGTTTGCTGCCGGTTAGCTTCCGAGTTTCGGATATTGCATAGCTTGCTGTGCTACGATGTTTCTGTAACTAAATTTCACTTCTATGGAAGTTCCAGTAACAGCCAATCAAAACACGCTTGACTGTTTTCGGAAGACTTAGCCATTTCTAAACTCAGTATCTGGAGCCCCGCAACAGCAGAAGAAGTAGGATGGGGGTCAGGGAGGCCCATTCTAGATACCGATGCCGGTCCCTTTGGTGGGACCTGCATCTATCGACATTATGACATATCCTGTGGACTAATCTCTGATTCAGGAAATACACACCATATAAAAAAATAAACAGTGCAGCACACATTCTAATAAAGAAAAATAACACGAAAACATAGTTCAGTAGTATGGGCGGAACTTAATGTAAGAAACACCCATCAAAAATAAATACAAAGGTTTGGAATTAGAGCCAGCAATAAAATTGGATATACTATTGACAAAACCTTAAAAGTTAAAATTTTGATCTATCTAGACACCCCGATTACGGCAGAGGAGTTTCTTGCAGCTCTCAAGAACTCACCTACCTGTAAGGCCCTAGGGCCCGATGGTCTTTCTCTGGCATATTATAAAAAACGTACTCCTCTCCTCACTAGTCCTTTTTTGGCGGCGTTTAATTCCATCACAGAAGGTAGATCGCTACCTGCAGACACTTTGAGGGCTCACATCACTGTAATCCGCAAGGAGGATAAAGATCCCTCCCAATGTAGTAGTTACCGACCCATCTCCCTTCTAAATTTAGACTTAAAACTTTTCTCAAGGATCTTGGCTACCCGAATCGCACCGTTTTTATCTACAATAATTCATGGGGATCAGATGGGCTTCCTCCCTACGAGAGAGTCTAGAGATAATACTATTCGAGCAGTCAATATCATTGAGCACATTACCGCCTCCTCGTGTGATACCCATTGGAGGGGGGCCCCAGTCAAAAGTTTGCTATGGGGCCCAGTCTTTCCTAGTTACGCCCCTGGGTCATTGTCTTGTTGGAAGGTGACCCTTCAGCCCAGTCTGAGGTCTAGAGCACTCTGGATCAGATTGTCATTAAGCAGGGGCGTAGCTAAAGGCTCATGGGCCCCGATGCAAAAGTTCTTTTTGGGCCCCCCCCCCGCAAACTTCTCATGGCCGACGGTCCGCAATGCAGCACTAGCAGCCAGGGGTATACCTAGGACTTAAAATGTCAGGGGAAATAGCCCCAATACATATGTGTCCCCCCCAAGAAAATGAGTGCGTGTGTATGTGTGTATAGGAGACAGCATGTCTATAGCACTACGACCCTATAAACTATGAATAGGATTAGATACAGCGGCTCAGCAGACAATATCACACATGATAGGATTAGATACACAGCTAAGCAGACAGTATCACACATGATAGTATTAGATACAGCGGCTCAGCAGACAGTATCACACATGATAGGATTAGATATAAGGCGCAGAAGACAGTATCACACATGATGGGATTAGATACAGGGCTCAGCAGACAGTATCACACATGATAGGATTAGATACAGTGGCTCAGCAGACAGTATCACACATGATAGGATTAGATATAGGGCCCAGCTCGCTGACATTGCGGCTCCAGCGCTGGACCCAGGAAAGGTAAGAATAATAATTGTTTTGCTTCTTTATGTGTTACTAATTATTTTTGTGTGTTTGTGTTATTTTACAAGTTCGGTTGTTGGACTACTTCGGATTCGAGGACTTCAATGACAGCAGTTTTTTATTCTCAATAAAATGGTTAATGGGGGTTGTGTTTTTTATTTAAATAAAATATTTTTTCTATGTCTTTGTATTTTTTTAAACTTTATTATTACCACCTTAGTAATGTCCGCTGGCTGATTGACAACCTCCATTACTAAGGCAGGGCTTAATGTTAGCAGGTTCAGAGGCTAACACTAACCCCCATTATTACCCCGGTACCCACCGCCACCAGGGGTACTGGGAAGAGCCGGGTGCGAACCAGTACCCGTTCATCTGTAGTGACGGCCGCAGGCTGGTAGCATTAGGCTGGGGAAGGACAAATATAGTGACCTCCCCACCATGGTAATGCTGCCTGCTGCTGTGTTGTATCTGGCTGGTTATGAAAATTTGGGGGGGACCCCACATCGTTCTTTCCAATTATTTTTTATTTTATTTTTTTTAAATGACGTGGGGTCCCCCCATTTTTCATAAACAGCCAGATACAATAAAGCAGCAGCAGGCAGCATTACCAGGGGGGGAAGGGCCACTGTTTCTGGCCTTTCCCAGTCTGATGGTACCAGCCTGCGGCCGCCCCAGTGGCCGTCCGTCACTACAGATGGTCAAGTACTAGATTGTACCCGGCTCTTCTCAGCATCCCTGGTGGCGGTGGGTACCAGGGTAATAAAGGGGGTAGTGTTAGCCTCTGCTCCGGCTAACACTAAGCCCTGCCTTAGCAATGGACGCTGTCAATCCGCCGGCGGCCATTACTAAGGCGGTAGTAATATAGTTTAAAAAAAAACACAAAGACATAGAAAAAATATTTTATTGAAATGAAAAAAAACCCACACAACCCTCGTTATCCATTTTATTGATAATAAAAAAAGCCGTCATCGAAGTAGTCCTGGAATCCGACGTAGTTCCAACGACCGAACCTGTAAGAAAACACACAAAAAACAATTAGTAACACATGTGTTAGGCTTAGATACAGGGCCCATGTGTGATACTGTCTGTGGGACCCTGTATCTAAGCCTACCACAAGGTAGGCTTAGATGCAGGATCCAGCAGACAGTAATCTTATACAGTATAAGATTACTGTGTGCTGGGGCCCTGTATCTTAACCTACCGTGTGGTAGGCTTAAATACAGGGCCCATCAGACAGGATCACACATGGGCCATGTATCTAAGCCTACCGTGTGGTAGGCTTAAATACAGGGCCCATCAGACAGGATCACACATGGGCCATGTATCTAAGCTTACCATGTGATTGTCTTAGATACCGGGCCCAGCAGACAGCATCACACAATCTGTGATCCTGTTTCATGGGCCCTCTAAGCCTGCTACATCTTAGGCTTAAAGGGGATGTCCAGTCCCTAAACATTGATGTGATGATGTGTCGGGGTCCGTCTCCCCGGAGCTGCCAATCAGCTGTTTAGAAGAGGCCGCAGCACTCGTACGAGAGATGCTTCCCCTTCATTTCCCTTACTCGCTCACACTGTGAATCGCCGACACGGATTCACAGTGTGAGCAAGTGACCGGAATGAAGTGACCGGAATGAAGGGGAAGCAGCTCTCGTACGAGTGCTGCGGCCCCTTAAAAACAGCTGATTGGCTGGCTCCCGGGAGTCGGAACCCGCGAATCAGCTTCAGCAGACAAGGATATTAATCTTACCCTCCTCTTCAGCCGCAGCAAACGTCCTGACTCTATCCGGGATCACGATGTTGTGCGCTGCGCATAGCGTTGTGACGTCATGCGCTGTGCACAGCGTTGTGACGTCAGGACCTCTGCTGCGCTCTGGAACCAGGAAGGTAAGTACTGTCATTTACTATAGTAACAGGGGCCCGCGGCCCGAGTTACTATAGTAACTTTTTATTCATGTGGTGCGGGGGACCACGGGCCCCCCTGGCTTCGGGGCCCGGTCGCAATTGCGACCGCTGCGACCCCTATAGCTACGCCACTGTCATTAAGAATATCTCTGCACTTTGCTCCATTCATCTTTCCCTCAACCCTGACCAGTCTCCCTGTCCCAGCTGCAGAAAAACACCTCCACAACATGATGCTGCCACCACCAAGAACGGTGCCTGGTTTTCTCCAGACGTGACGCTGGCCTCACTGTCATAAAGATCAGATTAGTGGAGTGCTGCGGAAGTTTCTCCCATCTTCACACAGGATCTTTGGAGCTCAGCCTGAGTGACCATAAGGGTTCTTGGTCACCTCTCTTACAGGGCCCTTTTCCCAAATTACTTAGTTTAGAGGGACAGCCAGCTCTAGAGAGAGTCCTGGTTGTTCCGAACTTCTTCCATTTAAGAATTTTGGAGACCACTGTGCTCTTTCAGTGCAGCAGAATTTTTTTCTACCCTTCTTCAGATCTGGGCATCGACATAATCCTGTCTCTGAGATGTACAGGCAGTACTTTCCTCCTTATGGCTTGGTTTTTGCTCTGATATGCATTGTCAGCTGTGAGATAGGCAGAGGTGTGTCTTTCCAAATCATGTCCAATCATATGAATTTACCACAGAGAGGACTCCAATCAAGGTGTAGAAACAATTCAAACATGATCTAGAGGAATGATAGGTGAAGCCACCAGAGCTAAATTTCAAGTGTCATAGTAAAGGGTCTGAATACCAATGTCCATGCGTAATTTGAGTTTTTAATTTTGAATACATTTTCAAAAATTCCTAAGATTCTGTTTTCACTTTGTCATTATGGGGTATTGAGTGCAGAATGATGGGGAAAAACTTGAATTTTTTTTTATTTTAGCCAAGGCCTCAACATACTGTAACAAAATGTGTAAAAGTGAGAGGGTCTGAAGACTTTCCGAATGCACTGTATACTAGCATTCTGACTAATCAGAACTTCTTTGAAGCGGCGTATCCAAGACTCTAATTTTTCTGTGATTATCTATGTATTGTTATTCCAAGGCCCAGAGGTCTGAAGTGGTTAGCAATGGAGAGGAAATGTTATGAGTATGAGTACATGGGAAAAACAATGATGAGTAACTAAATGTTTGTCCTGTTGTTTTGAGAAATGGAGAAATGCGTGGATCTTGAGTTTTAAATGTTCTGTTTACCCGAAAAAGCAGGAAAATACGGTAAAAACCACGGATTTCTAAGGTTTATAAACAAATTAATTGCTACAACCATAACTATGAAGCTAATTTTATTCCTATATGATTGCTACCAAAGATCATCTGCTGTCTCATTTCTTCTCAAGAATAATTTATCAAAGGGGATTTCCCAAGTTTGTCAATTAAGCTTTTTATTATTGTATATTGAAACATTTTACAACTTTTCCTATACGTTTTGTTTCAATTTCTCACTATTTTCCAGATTTCTGTTTGCTGTCAGTGAATAGGATTATTATTCTTTACATCGAGAAGCTAAAAACCTGTAGTTTGTCAGCGCAGTTGTCAAATTGCTTGTTAACGGGTGCGTGGTGTTTCAGGTAAAACTGCTGTTTACCTGCTAAATCATGCGACCATTAATGAGTATACCCCTTTGGCCGAACAATTTTGCAGATAAGCAGAAGTTAGACCCGCAACACCGAATGGCCATTAAGAAAGCAATTTAACAACCACGCCAAACAATGTGCCAGCACGGCGCTCCATGGGGACCTAAGACTGGTTTCAGTCAACTGCGCCATTCATTCCATCAAAACGACGGAACCCTTGCACAACTGAGACAAGCGGAAAACATTTGCACCGGAACCTATGGTTTCCGTTTGTTTCAGTCAGGGCTCCAGTCTGACGGGAAGCTCCGACAGAACGCCAAAATGGAACCCTGACACAGATGTGAACGAAGCCTAAAACACAAGTTATACAGAATTGTTTCACCACAAAACTATATATCAATCTGGCCAGCTCCCCCTGTTCTATAACTTGCTGCCTGCAGAGCAGAATGCATTTTCAATGTTACAGCTTCCCTTTAAGGCCTCATGAAACTTTATGGAAGCCTATTTTGTATGGAGTCATGATATGATTGTGTGCATGAGCCTTAAGGATGCATTCAGACAATGCGGTTGAGGTTCGGTTAGAAAGTAATTAAGAAAAAAATCGCATGCATTTTTCCGTGATTTAATGCGCTTTTCAATGCGGTTGCATTTTTTATGCAGGTGCATCAAAAGAAGAATTACATTGTGCTAAAAAAAAGCATGCGACTTTTGGATGCATTTTGTATGCTGTTTTAACTGCAATGCAACCTCTAAATACACCCATATAGACACTTTAAATCACACCCTCAAGATCAGCTGTCACAGACCACGCGGCGCCTTTTAGTCTGCTATTATTTCTAAATTATATTATAGCATTTTCTATAATCTCAGAGAACCCCTTTAAGATTAATGTTGGGATTGGAGACAGTGTACAGCCGTTATGCCGGTTAATACAAAGCTAGAAACCTCTGATGGTTGGAATATAAATATTTACCCACCAGTATTATTATTTTTAATCGTCAGCTTCCACAGAACAATTTAATAGTTATGTAGGTGTACTAAAAGCTTTAAACTGCGGGGAAAGAGTTCCAGCTTGCAGTTAACAGAGAAGAGCCAGGGATATTGGAATTTTAGCTTGCACTTTACTACTACATCACTGCTTTATGTGTCAAATGTATAAAAAAAAATGCACGATTCAGTTAATTTACATTTGTGACATCATTTCCAAGGACGGGATCAGACGGCTTTTTCTTTCTTTTTATATTGAGCACCACTAACCCTTAAAAATAACGCTTGCAGTTTGAAGCTTTTTTAGGCCAGATACACACGATGCGTATTACGTACTGATTTGCTGCGTGGATTCTCCTGCGGCAAATCCGATGTGTATTATAGCACCAGAAACGTAAATGAGATTACATGAAATCTAATCTACAGAATTTTTCCGCACGTAAATTGATATGCGGTGCGGATTATAAAATCCAAAGCATGTAAATTTATTTTGCGTTACCGACTCTGAATTGCATCTGACAGATCTATAAAAAAAAGCAACAAAATCCTCAGCATAAACTCCGCAAAAAACGTAACCTAAAAACGCATCAAAAAACGCAATATGTCGTATTTACCTGTAAAATGACCTGCATTTAACTTCAGTTTTAATGCGGATTTGCCGTATTAAATTCTGCAACCTGTACATGTAGTATGATGGTGTTTTTTCACATGCGATTTTAGGTTTTTAGTGGCATTTTTAAAATAGTTTCTTTTTTGTGCAGGCATTTTTTTCAGGTATTTTCAATTTAGAAGCTTATGGAGAAAAACGCCTGAAAAACGGTATACATTCAGCATACTGTAATCTGAGAAAAACGCCACTGACCCCAAAAGTGCTACTAAAATGTCACAGACAAAGCTTTATGTGTGCAGACATTCTCATAATTTGTACTAGACAACTGACTGATGTGTTTTAGCTAACCAAAAACTCTATGAAGAACGGCGCTAAATGCTATGTGTGTGAAACCGGCCTAATGCATATCTGGACACTCTCATAGATTTGTTTTCAATAACATTTTGCAGAATTTGTTAATTCAAGACATTTACGGTAGATGCTGGGGCTGGCAAGAGGTGCTGACACATAACAGCCTCTTCTGACAATGTGAAACTACGTGTACAGGTTCAAAGAAATAGTACATTTAGCAACAGGCACCAATACTAGTAGTAAAAATAAACTTCATGTTTATTTCTCCATTCCTTAGAGGGTAACTAAACATTTAAAAAACTTTTGACATGTTATAATGACATGTCAAAAGTTTTGATCGGTGGGGTCCGAGCACTAAGACCCCGATTAATCGCTAAAACGAAGCAGCAGAAGCGCTCGGGTGAACGCTGTGCCGCTTTAGTTTCTGATCGGCTTTCCTCGGAGCAGAGTTTGGGCGCAATAGAAACTCTGAGTCCATACACCGCTCCCTCCGCTTTCCGATATACATTTAAATGGGTATTCTGGTTAGAACAAGTTGTCCCATATCCAATGGATAGGTGATAACTGCTAGAATGGTGGGGATTAGACCGCTGGCATCCCCACCGATTGCCAGGACAGGGGTCTTATGTTCTCCACTCCCCCAAGCCTGCAGCCAGGAGTCGATTGGTGGTTGAGCATGTGCCCTGCGCTCCATTTGAATTCCATGGCATTGACGATGAATGCTGAGTGCTCAGCAGTTTGCATTAGTGCTATAGTGTCGTTACTCTCAGGGGTCATGTGAGTCTCATGTGGCCAGTGGCGTAAATACCAATGTAGAAGCCATAGCAACTGCTACGTTGCCCGCAGGATGAGGGGGTCCATGCCACCCGGCCCGACACATAACATTATGTGCCGGGCGGCAGGGTCCTCTTCATTCCCGGTGGCGTCGCTAACACTGGGAATCCGGGGCCCTGGACGACCGCCACGTTTAATTGTATCTACATCCTTAGCAGCTGGCTCCCTGCTCTGCCATTTACTAGGCTACAGGCCACTTTTAGGCCTGCAGACTCACTTGCTAAGGCCAGATGAACACGACCGTAAAATCACCCGTAATTACGGACCGTAATTACGGTCCGTAATTACGGACCCATTCATTTCTATGGCCGACGGACTCTTTCCCGTATACTTACGAGGAGTCCGTGCCGTAGAAATTTGCCGAAAGAAATAGGTCCTATTTTTTTTTATTTTATGGACCCTGTTCCCACACTTTATAACGGGAGCACGGCCCGTAAATACGGACGGATGTCCGTGGCCATCCGCGGCCGGCTGTGCTCATAATTATGGGTCGTAATTACGGGCACGGTCGTGTGAATGGAGCCTTACTGTTTCAATTCTAACATTTTATATTGTTCAAAAAACGATGTCTTTTTTTAACTTGCTTGTTCCATTTACTGGTCACATGTCATCCCTGATGTACTTGTTATCAATCAATGTTCTTTATTTATTTTTTTCTTCTATTATGGTAAAATGACATTTTAATCTAAGTATCCTTGAAAATCAGTTTATATTTAGGAATGTATTAAGCACATTGAATTTGTTTGTTGGTATAAATTCCAAACCCTTTGATAATACTGACATTTGTGCCTCTGTTAATATAGAGCTGAATGAATTAATCACTGGATTTTCTGTTCGGATATCTATGTTCAAATTGCGTTATGGTCTCTGTTTTAACGTATATGTCGGGAAAATCTACCTACGTATACGTTTAATGGATGCTGTGACAGATGCCGTAGAGTGCCAACTTTCACTATAATGGTATCCATTTAACGGATTCATCATGAACTGAACATATATGTTAAGCAGATATCATTATAGCCTATAGGTGACGGATGCCACTGATAGGTATCCCTCATAACGTTTGTTTAACGGATACGGCGGGTAGCTCCTGTGATGTAACTGTCCATATATACATACCACAGAGGTGTAGCTAGGTACTCATGCACCCGGGGCAAAGATTCAGATTACCCCCCCCCCAACTTCTTTCCCAACATTTCCTTCTCCCTCACCATGTTTGCTTTCTCTACCAATCAATCAGGTGTCATTTTTTTTCTATTTTTTTTTAAGTGACTCGAGCATAAACACATTTCTACATTTTACAAGTGATATAGTTATATAAGGGAGTTACCATAAAAATAAATTAAAAGAAAATATATTAAAGAGGTAACACTCAGCCCCCTGTCGATAGCTGCACACACAGTCCCCTGTTGATAGCTCCCAACACAGCCCCCTGTAGATAGATCCACACACAGCCCCCTGTAGATAGTGCCACACCGCCCTCCCTTGCAGACGGTGCTACACAGCCCCAACTTGCATATATTGCCACACAGCCCCCCTTATAGATGGTGCCACACAGCCTTCCCTTGTAGATGGTGCCACATAGCCCCCCTTGCAGATGGTGTCACATACGCCCCCTTTGCAGATGGTGCAACACAGCTCCCCCTTGTAGATGGTGCCACACAGCCCCCATTGTAGATGCTGCCACACAGCCCCCCCCCCATGCAGATGGGGCCACACAGCCCCATGTAGATGGTGCCACACAGCCCCCCTTACATAGTTACATAGTACGGTCAAAAAAAGCCATATGTCCATCAAGTGCAACCAAGGGATGGGAAAAAGGGAAGGGATGAAACAAAAATTCTACACATTCATATAGGAGCTGATATTTTTTTGTTCTAGGAAATTATCTAAGCCTTATTTAAAGCCATCTCCTGTCCCTGCTGTGACCAGCTCCTGCGGTGACTATTCCATAGATTCACAGTTCTCACAGTAAAGAAGGCTTGTTGCCTCTGCAGATTAAACCTCTTTTTCTCTAGACAA
Organism: Rhinoderma darwinii; assembly: GCF_050947455.1. Taxonomy (NCBI): domain Eukaryota; kingdom Metazoa; phylum Chordata; class Amphibia; order Anura; family Rhinodermatidae; genus Rhinoderma; species Rhinoderma darwinii. Next base: position 92,488,462 of record NC_134688.1, read on the forward strand.
AAGGGAGTGGCCCCTTGTTTTTTGAGTGGGTTTTACGTGGAACAGGATTTCACCATATTTTTTGTATGTGCCATTCATATATTTATACAAATTAATCCTCTCCCCCTAATTCGGGTCTTATCAAGGCTAAATAGGTTAAATTCTTTTAATCTTTCCTCATAACTTAGATTCTCCATGCCCCTTATTAGCTTCGTTGATCTTCTTTGTATTTTTCCAACTCCAGGGCATCCTTTCTATGAACTGGAGCCCAGAACTGGACTGCATATTCTAGATGAGGTCTCACTAATGCTTTGTAAAGTGGTGATATTATATCCCTGTCCCGCGAGTCCATGCCTCTTTTAATACACGACAATATCTTGCTGGCCTTTGAAGCAGCTGACTGACATTGCATGCTGTTACTTAGTTTATGACTTACAAGTACACCCAGATCCTTCTCAACAAGTGACTCTCCCAGTGTAGCTCCCTCTAGGACATATGATACATGCAGGTTGTTGGTACCCAGATGCATAACTTTACATTTATCTACATTAAACCTCATTTGCCAAGTGAATGCCCAAACACTCAGTGCGTCAAAATCAGCTTGCAATTTACTAACGTCTTCTATAGACTGAACAATACTACATAGCTTGGTGTCATCTGCAAAAATAGAAACAGTGCTATTAATCCGATCCTCTATATCATTAATAAATAAGTTGAATAATAGTGGACCAAGCACTGAACCCTGGGGTACACCACTTATAACCGGGGACCATGCAGAGTAGGAATCATTGACCACAACTCTGTGGATTCGGTCCTTGAGCCTATTCTCAATCCAATTACAAACTATACTTTCTAAACCTATAGTCCTTAATTTACCCAGTAGACGTCTATGAGGGACAGTGTAAAATGCCTTTGCAAAGTCCAAAAATACTATATCCACAGCGGCCCCTCTGTCTAGGCTTCTACTCACCCCATCATAAAAACAAATCAGGTTGGTTTGACAACTTCTGTCCTAAGTAAAACAGTGCTGGCTGTCACTTATAATACTATGTTTTGTCACATAATTCTGTATATAGCCCCTCAATAGCCCCTCTAACATTTTTCCCACGATGGATGTTAAACTAACTGGTCTATAATTACCCGGCGAAGACCTAGAGCCCTTTTTGAAAATAGGCACCACATTTGCCCTGCGCCAGTCCCTTGGCACTATACCAGTCACTGGAGAATCTCTTAATATTATGAAGAGGGGGAAAGAACACTGAACTAAGTTCTTTAAGAACTCTAGGATGTAACCCATCTGGTCCCGGAGCCTTGTGCACATTTATTTTATTTAACTTAGCTTGGACTATATCTACATTCAGCCAATTAACTACATTAATTGATATATTAACAGCACTGGCACCGGCTACATCAGCAGCTCTTTCTTCTGTTGTATATACAAAGCTAAAGAACCTATTTAGTAACTCTGCCTTCTCTTGATCCCCTGTGACCAACTCTCCATTACCACTATCTAGGGGGTCCTACATGTTTGGACCTTTGCTTTTTTGCATTTATATACTTGAAGAATTTTTTGGGGATTTGTTTTGCTATCCTTGGCCACCTGCCTTTCATTTTGTATTTTTGCTGATTTTATTACTTTTTTGCAGATTTTGTTAAGCTCTTTATAATTTACAAAGGCTACAGATGTACCCTCAGATTTGTATTTTTCAAATGCCCCTTTTTTTGTCATATATTGCCCTTTTTATAGAAGGTGTAAGCCATGTGGGTTTTAATTTTAGTCGTTTACACTTGTTACCTATAGGAATAAATTTTGCACTATAATTATACAAAGTGGATTTTAAGATCTCCCATTTATTATTTGACATTAGTTCTTCCCAGTCCATATCCTGAGTTGCAGCCCTCATCTTGGGGAAATTGGCCTTCTTAAAATTAAGTATTTTTGCCTTCCCAGCCTGTGTTTGCTTTTTACAGTATAGGTAAAATGTAACTATATTGTGATGACTGTTACCGAGGTTTTCACGACATTCCCAACAAGCTCTGCATTATTAGAAATGACCAGATCCAACAGAGCTTCACCTCTAGTCAGGTCTTCCACAAACTGGCCCATAAAATTTTCCTGCAACAGGTTGAGGAAATGTCTCCCCTTTGCAGTTGTAGCCGAACCATGACCCGAATTAATATTTGGGTAATTAAAATTATTCTTAAGGCTCCTCCACCTACCATGTATTCTGTTGTTGGTACCCACATGGACCATGACAGCTGGATCATCATCAGCCCCTCCCAGTAAATTATCCACCTGTTCCACCCCATGCCAAACCCTGGCACCAGGGAAAGTAATACATTAAATGACTTACCCAGCCTCGTTACTTGCTCCGAGACTATTGCCCCCCCCCTGGTGCTAGTGATGCCACCGGGCATGAGGGGGCCCATGCTGCCCGGCCCATAAACGTAATGTGCCAGGCGGTTCAGGCCCCGTAGCAGCAGGGGGCCCTGAGAGGATGGGACCTCTGCAGAGTATCCGTATCAAAACAACAGATCACAGCTCATGGGCGCCCTGCAGCCACCCAGGAACAAACGAGATATAGGAGTTGCACCGTAGCATAAAACCAAAAATGGTGGGTGCTATCCTCAGAGGAATCTTGATGAAAAACCTCATGCAAACATCAGACCACAATCGTCTGCAGCCTCCCAGGATACAGGGCACCTATCAGCAGTGATCAGCTGTTTCGATACGGCTGCTCTGCGGCACCCCCTCATTACAATGTAGTTGCGCCCGGGACACAAGCCCCATCTGCCCCCCTAGCTACGCCCCTGGAAAGATAGAAAGATACATGGCCGGCATCAGCACCCGGCGAACCCAGGCAAGTGCCGGGCCCACTGCTCTTGCAGGGGCCCACTCAGCCGCCGGGTGCTTTACGACGCCCAGCTGCTTAAATGAACTGTACCCGTCCATAGTGCGCGACGGCAGATTGCAGAGGAGCAAAGCCGAGACCCCGGCTCTCGCATCTATAACAACCTAGCGTTGCAGCGCAGATGACGTATTCATGTCATGCTGACACGATTACATCATCTGTGCGACTGCGCCGCATCGCTATGTTATTGTGGATGCTAGCAGTGCCAAGTCAAGTGCCAGTGAGAAGACAGTGACGGGAGTCGGGACCGTTCAGCTCGTCGTGGGAACGTGTTAGGTGAGCTTGTTTTAATTATTTTTATTGAAGCAAAGGCATCAAACTAGGGCAGGGCAGAAACTGGGGGCTCGCTTGACTTTTACATGGGAGAACAACGGACTAACTTCTATATGGGGGTATGTATGTATGTCCATGTATGATACTGTCTGATGGGCCCTGTATCTAAGCCTACCTTGTGGTTATGGTAAGATGCTTAGATGCAGGGCACCAGCAGACTGTAATCTTATACAGTATAAGATTACTGTCTGCTGGGGCCCTGTATCTAAGGGTATGTTCACACGGCCAAATTTCAGACGTATACGAGGCGTATTATGCCTCGTTTTATGTCTGAAAATACGGCTCCAATACGTCGGCAAACATCTGCCCATTCATTTGAATGGGTTTGCCGACGTACTGTGCAGACGACCTGTTATTTACGCGTCGTCGTTTGACAGCTGTCAAACGACGACGCGTAAAAATACAGCCTCGTCAAAAGAAGTGCAGGACACTTCTTTGGACGTTTTTGGAGCTGTTTTCTCATAGACTCCAATGAAAACAGCTCCAAAAACGGACGTAAAAAACGCAGCGAAAACGGCGCGAAAAACGCCGCGAAAAATGCGAGTTGGTAAAAAAACGTCTAAAAAGCAGGGTCTGTTTTCCCTTGAAAACAGCTCTGGATTTTCAGACGTTTTTGTTGACTACGTGTGAACATACCCTTAGCCTACCTTGTGGCGTAGATACATACTCTAACAGACAGTATCACACATTGGCCCTGTATCTAAGCCTACCACATGTGTTACTAGTTGTTTTTTTTTGTGTGTGTTTTTTTACAGGTTCGGTTGTTGGACTACGTCGGATTTGAGGACTACTTCGATGACAGGTTTTTTATTTTCAATAAATTGGTTAACGAGGGTTGTGTGTGTTTTTTTATTTCAATAAAATATTTTTTCTCTGTCCTTCTATTTTTATTTAAACTTTTATTACTACCGCTTCAGTAATGGCCGCTGGCGTATTGACAGTGTCCATTACTGAGGCAGGGCTTAGTGTTGCAGGGGCTAACACTAACCCCCCATTATTACCCCGGTACCCAAAACCACCTGGGGTGCCGGGAAGAGCCAGGTACAATCCAGTACACGACCATCTGTAGCGACGGTCGGGCACTGGGGCCTCCGTAGGCTGGTATTATTAGGCTGGGAAAGGCAAGAAACAGTGTCTCTTCCCACCCTGGTAATGCTAGGCTGCTGCTGTGTTGTGTCTGGCTGGTTATGAAAAATGGGGGGACCCCACGTCATTTTTATTTTAAATGGAAAAAACTACCCCCCATTATTCATAACCAGCCAGACACAACACAGCAGCGGCATGCAGCATTACAATGGTGGGAAGGACCACTATTTCTGGCCTTTCTCAGCCTAATAATACCAGCCTGCGGCCGCCCCAATGCCTTACCGTCACTACAGATGGTCGGGTGATGGGTCGTACTCTGCTCTTCCCGGCACCCCTTGTGGCGGTGGGTACCGGGGTAATAATGGAGGTTAGTGTTAACCTCTGCACTGGCTAACATTAAGCCCCGCCTTAGTAATGGAGGTTGTCAATCAGCCAGCGGCCATTACTAATGTGGTAGTAATAAAGTTTAAAAAAATAGACATAGAAAAAATATTTTATTGAAATAAAAAAATAAACACATCCCTCCTTAACAATTTTATTGAGAATAAAAAAAGCCATCATCGAAGTAGTCCAACATCCGAAACTGTAAAAAACACAAACACACAAAAAAAATTAGTAACACATAACAAAGCAAATCAATTACATACTGTAACGGTTTGTGGGTTTGTGGACTCACTAGGCCGTACCACCGTAGCGGGGAGGCAGCTGGCCAAACAACAGGGAACACCAGCAATACAAAGTCCCGCACAAGGGTACCTGTATAGTCCAGACAATGGCCGCAGCTCTGGCACTGATGGTGAAAGGCGCAGCAGGTAACGCCAGACGTGGCGGATGACACAGATGCCGCAGGTTGCGCCAGACGTGGCGAATCCCTCTGGACGTGGCAGATGACACAGGACATGGCGGATGACACAGATGCAGTAGACACGACTCCTACTAGTAGGCATAGGAGCAAGAACACAGCACGGGATACAGGAACAGGTAACAGGGCACGGGTAGCAACTGGAGCGGGAAACACTAAGGGACCATTTGCAAGACAGACTTGGGAATTACTAACAACGCTCAGGCAAGGATCAGACTGGCTGGGGCCCTCTTATAGTCCAGGAAATCATGTGTGTTCATGATGATGATTTCCTACATGTGCGCGCGCTGGCCGTTTAAGAGCGGGCACGGGCGTGCGCGCGCACCCTACGGGACACAGCGGACTGGAGCGGAAGTGAGCGCTGGCGTCTCCTGGGTAAGAGATGGGAACCAGCGCTCAAAGATGGACGCTACACATACATACACACACATTTTTTTTGGGGGGGTGGCCGTATGTTAGTACAAGGATACTTACTGCTGGGGCCCTGTATCTAAGTATATCATATGTGATACTGTCTGCTGGGCCATGTATCTAAGCCTATCATGTATGATACTGTCTGCTGAGACAATGCATCCAATTTTATCCAGCGGTGTAGCTACAGGAGCCTTAGTCTAATAGAGATGCTATCTCTGATATGTAGTACTACTGTATGGGAGCACATAGGGAGGTATTATTGTGTAGGAAGTACAAAGTTGGTACTAAAGCTGATCCATAACTGTTTTCTTAAAGGTCGCCTTTTTTTGGGGGGGTTGGTGTCCTGTAAGTGACAGTATACATGTTATTGGTAGAGGCAGCTTATCAACATCACGTTCCATCTAATTCCTCCAGGTACTGAAATACTGAAGCCTACAGTTACCAGGTCTTCTGGAAATCACAACCTCTGTGTAACAGCTACATCAAGATTCACACATCGCAGAAACAATCTGGATTCATTGGCCCATGACTTACATGTCAATGGTAAGTGATCCACGGTTACATCCTTCTGGCATTGTTTGATAAATTCTGACATTGTATGTACGTTGTTCTAGGATTTCTTTGCCATTGATCACTGAAAATATTGTTTATCTTTTGGTATTTTAAGGTGTTTCATTTAAAGTTAAAGGGGTTAGCCATCTTTTCAAAATTGATGGCCTATCCTTAATTATAGGTCCATTTTCAATCTCTGGTCTCCCAGAAATTTACATGCCAGGAGCCAGCTGATCTGGGGGGTCCCGACAGTTTTACCACCAGAGATTGAAAATGGATGGCTTATCCTAAGGATAGCCCCTTAAAATCTTAGCGGGATTTTTATCAATGATTTGTTGTATTTTGGTAGTCCTATGCTACAGGGTTTTGTCAGTGGTATAAATTCATATTCACTGTCTAGTTTGTGCCTTTATACCGCGGCCACTCGAGTTGCACCGCAAAGGGGCCCGCTAAGGCTCTGTCGCCCAAGGGTCCCCTAAACCTGGAGTCGGCCCCGGATAGAAAGATAGACAGACAAATACACAGATCGATAGACAGATTGATAGATAGATTGCCCACCTGCCACGACAAGGCGTCCTCCATAGGTGGGGACCTACTCTACACATACACCCAGAACTGGGACTAAGCCTACATATACCTGGGGATGGTAGGAACCAGCATTAAACTAATTAAAATTACCCAGGGCAGAATGGCAGGAGTGCAAGAACAAAAATTGAGGCAGTCACTAACCCCACATATATGAATCACATAAACAACACAAAAGTTTGAACAGCACATTCCAACAAAATTAAACAAAACCTGTGTGTACAGGTGCAAGAACACCCGTGACTGCAGATACACAGCACACAAAAAAATGGTGACAGCACACTGCGAACACCAATGTCACCTAAACTGCTAAGTGTAAATAAATATGCATTACTGCTAAATCTACTTACAATAGGGAGGTTCTTAGTGCACATTTTGATCAAAAAGTGTTTGCCCACCTGCCACGACAAGGCGTCCTCCATAGGTGGGGACCTACTGTGCACATACACCCACAACTGGGACTAAGCCTACATATACCTGGGGATGGTAGGAACCAGTATTAAACTAATTAAAATCACCCAGGGCAGATAGATAGATAGATAGCACCACACACAGCCCCCCTTGTATATAGCGCCACACAGCTCCCTCTTGTAGACAGCCACACAGCCCCCCCTTGTAGACAGCGCCACACAGCTCCCCCTCGTAGATAGCCACACAGCCCCACTTGTAGATAGCGCCACACAGCTCTCCCCCTTCTAGATAGCCACACAGCTCCCCCATTATAGATAGCAACACACAGCTCTTTCCTTGTAGATAGCTACAGAGCCCTCCCCCTTGTTGATAGCCACACAGCTCCCCCCTTGTAGGTAGCCACACAGCTCTCCCATTTGTAGATAACCACACAGCTCCCCCCTTGTTGGTAGCCACACAGCTCCCCCTTGTAGATAGCCACACAGCTCCCCCCTTGTAGATAGCCACACAGCTCTGCCCCTTGTAGAAAGCCACACAGCTCCCCCCTTGTAGGTAGCCACACAGCTCCCCCCTTGTAGACAGCCACACAGCTCTCCCCCTTGTAGATAGCCACACACAGCTCCCCTTGTAGATAACCACACAGCTCCCCCCATGTAGATAGCCACACAGCTCTCCCCCTTGTAGATAGCCACACAGCTCTCCCCTTGTAGATAGCCACACACTGCCCCCCCTTGTAGATAGCCACACAGCTCTCCCCTTGTAGATAGCCACACACAGCGCCCCCATGGTAGATAGCCACACAGCTCCCCCCTTGTAGAAAGCCACACAGCTCCAACCTTGTAGGTAGCCACACAGCTCTCCCATTTGTAGATAACCACACAGATCCCCCCTTGTTGGTAGCCACACAGCTTCCCGTTGAAGATAGCCACACAGCTCCCCCCTTGTAGATAGCCACACAGCTCTGCCCCTTGTAGAAAGCCACACAGCTCCCGCCTTGTAGGTAGCCACACAGCTCCCCACTTGTAGACAGCCACACAGCTCACCCCCTTGTAGATAGCCACACACAGCTCCCCTTTTAGATAACCACACAGCTCCCCCCATGTAGATAGCCACACAGCTCTCCCCCTTGTAGATAGCCACACAGCTCTCCCCTTGTAGATAGCCACACACTGCCCCCCCTTGTAGATAGCCACACAGCTCTCCCCTTGTAGATAGCCACACACAGCGCCCCCATGGTAGATAGCCACACAGCTCCCCCTTGTAGAAAGCCACACAGCTCCCCCTTGTAGGTAGCTACACAGCTCCCCCCTTGTAGACAGCCACACAGCTCTCCCACTTGTAGATAGCCACACACAGCTCCCCCTTGTAGATAACCACACAGCTCCCCCCATGTAGATAGCCACACAGCTCTCCCCCTTGTAGATAGCCACACAGCTCTCCCCTTATAGATAGCTACACACAGCTCCCCCCTTGTAGATAGCCACAACACAGCTCCCCCTTGTAGATAGCCACACAGCTCTCCCCTTGTAGATAGCCACACACTGCCCCCCCTTGTAGATAGCCACACAGCTCTCCCCTTGTAGATAGCCACACACAGCGCCCCCATGGTAGATAGCCACACAGCTCCCCCCCTTGTAGATAGCCACACAGCTCCCCTTTGTAGATAGCCACACACAGCACCCCCCCTTCCATTATACTTAGTGCAAACAGAGCGGAGAGCGGTAGCCTAACGCTACCACTCTCCGCTCTGCCTGACACCACTCACCGTCAGGAGGAGGAGGTGATAATGGGGCGAAGCGAAGCAGTGGAGGATGGGGTCAGTGATGGCACAGGACTCGACAAGACCGGTCACCTGAACTGCTAAATATAAATAAATATGCATTACTGCTAAATCTACTTACAATAGGGAGGTTCTTAGTGCACATTTTGATCAAAAAGTGTTTGCCCACCTGCCACGACAAGGCGTCCTCCATAGGTGGGGACCTACTGTGCACATACACCCACAACTGGGACTAAGCCTACATATACCTGGGGATGATAGGAACCAGTATTAAACTAATTAAAATCACCCAGGGCAGATAGATAGATAGATAGATAGATAGATAGATAGATAGATAGATAGATAGATAGATAGATAGATAGATAGATAGATAGATAGATAGATAGATAGCACCACACACAGCCCCCCTTGTATATAGCGCCACACAGCTCCCTCTTGTAGACAGCCACACAGCCCCCCCTTGTAGACAGCGCCACACAGCTCCCCCTCGTAGATAGCCACACAGCCCCACTTGTAGATAGCGCCACACAGCTCTCCCCCTTCTAGATAGCCACACAGCTCCCCCATTGTAGATAGCAACACACAGCTCTTTCCTTGTAGATAGCTACAGAGCCCTCCCCCTTGTTGATAGCCACACAGCTCCCTCCCCCTTGTTGATAGCCACACAGCTCCCCCCTTGTAGGTAGCCACACAGATCTCCCATTTGTAGATAACCACAGGTAGTCTTTTTTTGCGGGGTTGGTGTCCTGTAAGTGACAGTATACATGTTATTGGTAGAGGCAGCTTATCAACATCACGTTCCATCTAATTCCTCCAGGTACTGAAATACTGAAGCCTACAGTTACCAGGTCTTCTGGAAATCACAACCTCTGTGTAACAGCTACATCAAGATTCACACATCGCAGAAACAATCTGGATTCATTGGCCCATGACTTACATGTCAATGGTAAGTGATCCACGGTTACATCCTTCTGGCATTGTTTGATAAATTCTGACATTGTATGTACGTTGTTCTAGGGTTTCTTTGCCATTGATCACTGAAAATATTGTTTATCTTTTGGTATTTTAAGGTGTTTCATTTAAAGTTAAAGGGGTTAGCCATCTTTTCAAAATTGATGGCCTATCCTTCATTATAGGTCCATTTTCAATCTCTGGTCTCCCAGAAATTTACATGCCAGGAGCCAGCTGATCTGGGGGGTCCCGACAGTTTTACCACCAGAGATTGAAAATGGATGGCTTATCCTAAGGATAGCCCCTTAAAATCTTAGCGGGATTTTTATCAATGATTTGTTGTATTTTGGTAGTCCTATGCTACAGGGTTTTGTCAGTGGTATAAATTCATATTCACTGTCTAGTTTGTGCCTTTATACCGCGGCCGCTCGAGTTGCACCGCAAAGGGGCCCACTAAGGCTCTGTCGCCCAAGGGTCCCCTAAACCTGGAGTCGGCCCCGGATAGAAAGATAGACAGACAAATACACAGATCGATAGACAGATTGATAGATAGATTGCCCACCTGCCACGACAAGGCGTCCTCCATAGGTGGGGACCTACTCTACACATACACCCAGAACTGGGACTAAGCCTACATATACCTGGGGATGGTAGGAACCAGCATTAAACTAATTAAAATTACCCAGGGCAGAATGGCAGGAGTGCAAGAACAAAAAATGGAGGCAGTCACTAACCCCACATATATGAATCACATAAACAACACAAAAGTTTGAACAGCACATTCCAACAAAATTAAACAAAACCTGTGTGTACAGGTGCAAGAACACCCGTGACTGCAGATACACAGCACACAAAAAAATGGTGACAGCACACTGCGAACACCAATGTCACCTAAACTGCTAAGTATAAATAAATATGCATTACTGCTAAATCTACTTACAATAGGGAGGTTCTTAGTGCACATTTTGATCAAAAAGTGTTTGCCCACCTGCCACGACAAGGCCTCCTCCATAGGTGGGGACCTACTGTGCACATACACCCACAACTGGGACTAAGCCTACATATACCTGGGGATGGTAGGAACCAGTATTAAACTAATTAAAATCACCCAGGGCAGATAGATAGATAGATAGATAGATAGATAGATAGATAGATAGATAGATAGATAGATAGATAGATAGATAGATAGATAGATAGATAGATAGATAGATAGATAGATAGCACCACACACAGCCCCCCTTGTATATAGCGCCACACAGCTCCCTCTTGTAGACAGCCACACAGCCCCCCCTTGTAGACAGCGCCACACAGCTCCCCCTCGTAGATAGCCACACATCCCCACTTGTAGATAGCGCCACACAGCTCTCCCCCTTCTAGATAGCCACACAGCTCCCCCATTGTAGATAGCAACACACAGCTCTTTCCTTGTAGATAGCTACAGAGCCCTCCCCCTTGTTGATAGCCACACAGCTCCCCACTTGTAGACAGCCACACAGCTCTCCCATTTGTAGATAACCACACAACTCCCCCCTTGTTGGTAGCCACACAGCTCCCCCTTGTAGATAGCCACACAGCTCCCCCCTTGTAGATAGCCACACAGCTCTGCCCCTTGTAGAAAGCCACACAGCTCCCCCCTTGTAGGTAGCCACACAGCTCCCCCCTTGTAGACAGCCACACAGCTCTCCCCCTTGTAGATAGCCACACACAGCTCCCCTTGTAGATAACCACACAGCTCCCGCATGTAGATAACCACACAACTCCCCCCTTGTTGGTAGCCACACAGCTCCCCCTTGTAGATAGCCACACAGCTCCCCCCTTGTAGATAGCCACACAGCTCCCCCCTTGTAGACTGCCACACAGCTATCCCACTTGTAGATAACCACACACAGCTCCCCCTTGTAGATAACCACACAGCTCCCCCCATGTAGATAGCCACACAGCTCTCCCCCTTGTAGATAGCCACACAGCTCTCCCCTTATAGATAGCTACACACAGCTCCCCCCTTGTAGATAGCCACACAGCTCCCCCTTGTAGATAGCCACACAGCTCTCCCCTTGTAGATAGCCACACACTGCCCCCCCCTTGTAGATAGCCACACAGCTCTCCCCTTGTAGATAGCCACACACAGCGCCCCCATGGTAGATAGCCACACAGCTTCCCCCCTTGTAGATAGCCACACAGCTCCCCCTTGTAGACAGCCACACACAGCACCCCCCTTCCATTATACTTAGTACAAACAGAGCGGAGAGCGGTAGCCTAACGCTACCACTCTCCGCTCTGCCTGACACCACTCACCGTCAGGAGGAGGAGGTGATAATGGGGCGAAGTGAAGCAGTGGAGGATGGGGTCAGCGATGGCACAGGACTGGACAAGACCGGTCACCTGAACTGCTAAATATAAATAAATATGCATTACTGCTAAATCTACTTACAATAGGGAGGTTCTTAGTGCACATTTTGATCAAAAAGTGTTTGCCCACCTGCCACGACAAGGCGTCCTCCATAGGTGGAGACCTACTGTGCACATACACCCACAACTGGGACTAAGTCTACATATACCTGGGGATGATAGGAACCAGTATTAAACTAATTAAAATCAGACAGGGCAGATAGATAGATAGATAGATAGATAGATAGATAGATAGATAGATAGATAGATAGATAGATAGATAGATAGATAGATAGATAGATAGCACCACACACAGCCCCCCTTGTATATAGCGCCACACAGCTCCCTCTTGTAGACAGCCACACAGCCCCCCCTTGTGGACAGCGCCACACAGCTCCCCCTCGTAGATAGCCACACAGCCCCACTTGTAGATAGCGCCACACAGCTCTCCCTCTTCTAGATAGCCACACAGCTCCCCCATTGTAGATAGCAACACACAGCTCTTTCCTTGTAGATAGCTACAGAGCCCTCCCCCTTGTTGATAGCCACACAGCTCCCTCCCCCATGTTGATAGCCACACAGCTCCCCCCTTGTAGGTAGCCACACAGCTCTCCCATTTGTAGATAACCACACAGCTCCCCACTTGTTGGTAGCCACACAGCTCCCCCTTGTAGATAGCCACACAGCTCCCCCCTTGTAGATAGCCACACAGCTCTGCCCCTTGTAGAAAGCCACACAGCTCCCCTCTTGTAGGTAGCCACACAGCTCCCCCCTTGTAGACAGTCACACAGCTCTCCCCCATTTAGATAGCCACACACAGCTCCCCTTGTAGATAACCACACAGCTCCCCCCATGTAGATAGCCACACAGCTCTCCCCCTTGTAGATAGCCACACAGCTCTCCCCTTGTAGATAGCCACACACTGCCCCCCCTTGTAGATAGCCACACAGCTCTCCCCTTGTAGATAGCCACACACAGCGCCCCCATGGTAGATAGCCACACAGCTCCCCCTTTGTAGAAAGCCACAAAGCTCCCCCCTTGTAGGTAGCCACACAGCTCCCCCCTTGTAGACAGCCACACAGCTCTCCCACTTGTAGATAGCCACACACAGCTCCCCCTTGTAGATAACCACACAGCTCCCCCCATGTAGATAGCCACACAGCTCTCCCCCTTGTAGATAGCCACACAGCTCTCCCACTTGTAGATAGCCACACACAGCATCCCCTTGTAGATAACCACACAGCTCCCCCCATGTAGATAGCCACACAGCTCTCCCCCTTGTAGATAGCCACACAGCTCTCCCCTTATAGATAGCTACACACAGCTCCCCCTTGTAGATAGCCACACAGCTCCCCCTTGTAGATAGCCACACACAGCACCCCCCCTTCCATTATACTTAGTGCAAACAGAGCGGAGAGCGGTAGCCTAACGCTACCACTCTCCGCTCTGCCTGACACCACTCACCGTCAGGAGGAGGAGGTGATAATGGGGCGAAGCGAAGCAGTGGAGGATGGGGTCAGCGATGGCACAGGACTGGACAAGACCGGTCACCTGAACTGCTAAATATAAATAAATATGCATTACTGCTAAATCTACTTACAATAGGGAGGTTCTTAGTGCACATTTTGATCAAAAAGTGTTTGCCCACCTGCCACGACAAGGCGTTCTCCATAGGTGGGGACCTACTGTGCACATACACCCACAACTGGGACTAAGCCTACATATACCTGGGGATGGTAGGAACCAGTATTAAACTAATTAAAATCACCCAGGGCAGATAGATAGATAGATAGATAGATAGATAGATAGATAGATAGATAGATAGATAGATAGATAGATAGATAGATAGATAGATAGATAGATAGATAGATAGCGCCACACACAGCCCCCCTTGTATATAGCGCCACACAGCTCCCTCTTGTAGACAGCCACACAGCCCCACCTTGTAGACAGCGCCACACAGCTCCCCCTCGTAGATAGCCACACAGCCCCACTTGTAGATAGCGCCACACAGCTCTCCCCCTTCTAGATAGCCACACAGCTCCCCCATTGTAGATAGCAACACACAGCTCTTTCCTTGTAGATAGCCACAGAGCTCTCCCCCTTGTTGATAGCCACACAGCTCCCCCCTTGTAGGTAGCCACACAGCTCTCCCATTTGTAGATAACCACACAGCTCCCCCCTTGTTGGTAGCCACACAGCTCCCCCTTCTAGATAGCCACACAGCTCCCCCCTTGTAGATAGCCACACAGCTCTGCCCCTTGTAGAAAGCCACACATCTCCCCCCTTGTAGGTAGCCACACAGCTCCCCCCTTGTAGACAGCCACACAGCTCTCCCCCTTGTAGATAGCCACACACAGCTCCCCCTTGTAGATAACCACACAGCTCCCCCCATGTAGATAGCCACACAGCTCTCCCCCTTGTAGATAGCCACACAGCTCTCCCCTTATAGACAGCTACACACAGCTCCCCTGTAAAGGATCTGCCAGGCACTGCTTCGGGGTTAATTCCCAGAATTAATCAGTCAACACCTGAGTGTACATCCCTGAGACAGACACCAGCTTCCTCCACTCAGGCTGGCAGGCTTAGGAGTGGGAGAGCCTATCGCAACCTGGCCAGACTCAGCTAGCTCCCGCCCTCGGTCTATTTAAGCCTGCTCTTCCTGTCCATCTGTGCTTGTGAATTCTTTCCTTGAGGTTTCCTGGCCCAGCTACAGCTCCTGCTACTTTTTGATCCTGCTCCATACAGACCCCGGCTTACCGACTACTCTTCTGCTTTTCGCTTTGTACCTCGCACTCTCCTGGCTTGACTCGGCTCGTTCACTACTCTGTTGCTCACGGTGTTTCCGCGAGCAACTGCCCATTTCCCTTGCTTGTATTCCCTTGTTTGTTTGTCGTGTTTGTCATGCACTTACTGAGCGCAGGGACCGCCGCCCAGTTGTACCCCGTCGCCTAGGGCGGGTCGTTGCAAGTAGGCAGGGACAGAGTGGCGGGTAGATTAGGGCTCACTTGTCCGTTTCCCTACCCCCCCCACCATTACAAATTCACAAGCCCTATACCTAGTCTACCCTGGTCCCTGACACCATTATGGAACCCCGTGAAACCCTGGCTCAGCAAATGCAGGGTCTCTCCCTACAGGTCCAGGCCCTGGCTCAGAGGGTCAACCAGCCTGATGCTACCTTGGTAGTTCCCCTCACCGCACCCCTTGAACCCCACCTCAAGTTGCCCGACCGGTTCTCAGGTGACCGGAGGGCTTTTCTCTCCTTTCGGGAGAGTTGTAGGCTTTACTTTCGCTTAAAGCCTCACTCCTCAGGTTCTGAGAGCCAGCGGGTGGGTATAATTATGTCCCGGCTCCAGGAAGGGCCCCAAGAGTGGGCCTTCTCCTTGGCTCCTGGCGCCCCTGAACTTTCCTCCGTTGATTGTTTCTTTTCTGCCCTCGGACTTATTTATGACGAGACTGACAGAACTGCCTTTGCCGAGAGTCAGCTGGTGACCTTACGTCAGGGTAAGAGACCTGTTGAGGAGTATTGCTCTGACTTTAGGAAGTGGTGCGTAGCTTCTCGGTGGAATGACCCTGCCTTAAGGTGCCAGTTTAGGTTGGGTCTGTCGAATGCCCTGAAAGACCTGCTAGTTAGTTATCCCTCTTCTGACTCCTTAGACCAGGTTATGGCTTTAGTGGTACGACTTGACCGACGTCTCAGGGAACGACAACGTGAACGTTTATGTGTTTTTTCCTCCGACTCCCCCATGATGCCTCCCGAAGTCCCGTTGCTTCGTTTCTCCCCTAAAGACTCAGAAATACCTATGCAACTCGGGGCCTCCGTGTCCCCTCAACAACGTAGAGAATTCCGCAGGAAGAATGGTCTCTGCTTCTACTGTGGGGATGTCAAGCATCAAGTAAACAACTGTCCCAAGCGTAAGAATGCTGTCAGAGAGCTCCCGCGTCTAAGTGATCATCGGGGAGGTCACTTGGGCGCACAGGTATTTCCCGTAAATATGAAACGTACTAAGATATTGCTTCCCTTTCAGGTCTCTTTTGATGGTAGGTCTGCTACCGGCAGTGCCTTCGTGGATTCAGGGTCCTCTACTAATATCATGTCTGTGGAATTTGCTATGTCTCTCGCTATGCCTCTGATTGATTTGCCTAAACCTGTTCCGGTAGTGGGTATCGACTCCACTCCTCTTGCTAATGGTTATTTTACACAGCATACCCCTGTTTTTGAACTCCTTGTTGGCTCCATGCATTTGGAGCAATGCTCTGTACTATTGATGCAGGGATTATCGTACGATTTGGTTCTAGGTCTTCCCTGGTTGCAGTTGCATAATCCTACGTTTGACTGGAATACTGGGGAGCTAACCAAATGGGGTAATGAATGTTGTACGTCATGTTTTTCTGTTAATTCTATTTCTCCCCCTAAGGAGGTGAATACGCTACCCGAGTTTGTTCAGGACTTCGCTAATGTTTTCTCTAAAGAGGCCTCCGAAGTATTACCGCCTCATAGAGAATACGATTGCGCTATCGAATTGGTACCAGGAGCTAAGCTTCCTAAGGGTAGGATATTTAACCTTTCTTGTCCCGAACGTGAAGCCATGAGGGAGTATATCCAGGAATCCCTGGCCAAGGGTTACATTCGTCCCTCTTCTTCTCCGGTAGGTGCTGGCTTCTTCTTCGTAGGGAAGAAGGATGGGGGTCTTAGGCCATGCATTGACTACCGTGGCCTGAATAAGGTCACGGTAAGGAACCAGTATCCCCTTCCTTTGATTCCTGATCTCTTTAATCAGGTTCAGGGGGCCCAATGGTTCTCTAAATTGGATCTACGGGGGGCGTATAACCTTATTCGCATCAAAGAGGGGGATGAGTGGAAGACTGCGTTTAACACGCCCGAAGGCCATTTCGAATACCTCGTCATGCCCTTTGGGTTGTGCAATGCCCCTGCGGTCTTCCAGAACTTCATAAATGAGATTTTGAGAAATTACCTGGGGATATTTCTTGTAGTGTACCTTGATGACATATTGGTGTTTTCCAGGGACTGGTCCTCCCACATAGAGCATGTCAGGAAAGTGCTCGAGGTCCTTCGAGAAAACAAACTGTTTGCCAAAATCGAAAAATGTGTATTTGGGGTACAGGAGATACCATTTTTAGGTCAAATCCTCACTCCTCATGAATTCCGCATGGACCCTGCCAAGGTTCAGGCTGTGGCTGAATGGGTCCAACCTGCCTCCCTGAAAGCGCTACAGTGTTTTTTGGGGTTCGCTAACTATTACAGGAGATTTATTGCTAACTTCTCGGTCGTCGCTAAGCCTCTTACGGACCTCACTCGCAAGGGTGCTGATGTCCTCCATTGGCCCCCTGAGGCCGTCCAGGCTTTTGAGACCCTCAAGAAGTGCTTTATCTCGGCCCCCGTGCTGGTTCAGCCCAACCAAAGGGAGCCATTTATTGTGGAGGTTGACGCGTCCGAGGTGGGAGTGGGGGCCGTCTTGTCCCAGGGTACCAGCTCCCTCACCCATCTCCGCCCCTGTGCTTACTTTTCTAGGAAGTTTTCGCCCACGGAGTGTAACTATGATATTGGCAACCGCGAACTTTTAGCCATTAAATGGGCATTTGAAGAGTGGCGCCACTTCCTGGAGGGGGCTAGGCACCAGGTAACGGTCCTTACCGACCACAAAGCTGGTGTCTGTCTCAGGGATGTACACTCAGGTGTTGACTGATTAATTCTGGGAATTAACCCCGAAGCAGTGCCTGGCAGATCCTTTACAGTACCCCCCCTTTTATGAGGGGCCACCGGACCCTTTCTAAGTGGACCTGGCTTACTGGGGAAACGCAGGTGGAACCTCCTGACCAATACCCCAGCGTGAACATCCCGGGCGGGTACCCAAGTCCTCTCCTCGGGCCCGTATCCTCTCCAATGGACCAGGTACTGGAGGGAGCCTTGGACCATCTTGCTGTCCACGATCCTGGCCACCTCAAATTCCACCCCCTCAGGGGTGAGGACGGGAACAGGAGGTTTCCTCGAGGGGGCCAAGGACGGGGAGCAGCGTTTCAGGAGGGAGGCATGAAACACGTTGTGTATACGAAAAGACGGGGGTAACTCCAGCCGGAAAGAGACAGGACTGAGGACCTCAATGACCTTATACGGCCCAATAAACCGGGGAGCAAACTTTTTGGAAGGAACCTTCCTGAGAACAAGCTGTTTGTTCCCCTGCAATTCCGGCTAAGGGTACTTAGGGAAAATCACGACTCCGCACTATCTGGCCATCCAGGCATCCTGGGTACCAAACACCTCATTACCAGAAATTATTGGTGGCCTGGTTTGCCTAAAGACGTTAAGGCCTACGTCGCCGCCTGTGAGGTTTGTGCCAGGTCCAAGACTCCCAGGTCCCGACCAGCGGGCTTACTGCGTTCGTTGCCCATTCCCCAGAGACCTTGGACACATATCTCCATGGATTTTATCACCGATTTGCCTCCATCCCAAGGCAAGTCGGTGGTGTGGGTGGTGGTAGACCGCTTCAGTAAAATGTGCCACTTTGTGCCCCTCAAGAAACTACCCAACGCCAAGACGTTGGCTACCTTGTTTATCAAACACATCCTGCGTCTCCATGGGGTCCCCGTCAATATTGTTTCTGACAGGGGGGTACAATTTGTTTCATTGTTTTGGAGAGCCTTCTGTAATAAGTTGGGGATTGATCTGTCCTTCTCCTCTGCTTTCCATCCTGAAACCAATGGCCAAACGGAGAGGACTAATCAGTCTCTAGAACAATACTTAAGATGTTTTGTCTCTGACTGTCAATTTGATTGGGTTTCTTTCATTCCCCTCGCCGAATTTTCCCTTAATAACCGGGTCAGTAACTCGTCAGGGGTCTCTCCCTTTTTCTGTAATTTTGGGTTTAATCCACGGTTCTCCTCCGTTTCACCTGGTTGTTCCAACAATCCCGAGGTGGAGGTCGTTCATCGGGATCTGTGCACAGTCTGGGCCCAGGTTCAGAAGAACCTAGAGGCGTCCCAGAGCATACAGAAGGCTCAGGCCGATAGAAGACGTTCTGCTAACCCCCTGTTTGTGGTCGGGGATCTGGTGTGGTTGTCATCCAGGAACTTGCGTCTCAAGGTTCCGTCCAAAAAGTTTGCTCCCCGGTTTATTGGGCCGTATAAGGTCATTGAGGTCCTCAGTCCTGTCTCTTTCCGGCTGGAGTTACCCCCGTCTTTTCGTATACACAACGTGTTTCATGCCTCCCTCCTGAAACGCTGCTCCCCGTCCTTGGCCCCCTCGAGGAAACCTCCTGTTCCCGTCCTCACCCCTGAGGGGGTGGAATTTGAGGTGGCCAGGATCGTGGACAGCAAGATGGTCCAAGGCTCCCTCCAGTACCTGGTCCATTGGAGAGGATACGGGCCCGAGGAGAGGACTTGGGTACCCGCCCGGGATGTTCACGCTGGGGTATTGGTCAGGAGGTTCCACCTGCGTTTCCCCAGTAAGCCAGGTCCACTTAGAAAGGGTCCGGTGGCCCCTCATAAAAGGGGGGGTACTGTAAAGGATCTGCCAGGCACTGCTTCGGGGTTAATTCCCAGAATTAATCAGTCAACACCTGAGTGTACATCCCTGAGACAGACACCAGCTTCCTCCACTCAGGCTGGCAGGCTTAGGAGTGGGAGAGCCTATCGCAACCTGGCCAGACTCAGCTAGCTCCCGCCCTCGGTCTATTTAAGCCTGCTCTTCCTGTCCATCTGTGCTTGTGAATTCTTTCCTTGAGGTTTCCTGGCCCAGCTACAGCTCCTGCTACTTTTTGATCCTGCTCCATACAGACCCCGGCTTACCGACTACTCTTCTGCTTTTCGCTTTGTACCTCGCACTCTCCTGGCTTGACTCGGCTCGTTCACTACTCTGTTGCTCACGGTGTTTCCGCGAGCAACTGCCCATTTCCCTTGCTTGTATTCCCTTGTTTGTTTGTCGTGTTTGTCATGCACTTACTGAGCGCAGGGACCGCCGCCCAGTTGTACCCCGTCGCCTAGGGCGGGTCGTTGCAAGTAGGCAGGGACAGAGTGGCGGGTAGATTAGGGCTCACTTGTCCGTTTCCCTACCCCCCCCACCATTACATCCCCCCTTGTAGATAGCCACACAGCTCCCCCTTGTAGATAGCCACACAGCTCTCCCCTTGTAGATAGCCACACACTGCCCCCCCTTGTAGATAGCCACACAGCTCTCCCCTTGTAGATAGCCACACACAGCGCCCCCATGGTAGATAGCCACAAAGCTCCCCCCCTTGTAGATAGACACACAGCTCCCCCTTGTAGATAGCCACACACAGCACCCCCCCTTCCATTATACTTAGTGCAAACAGAGCGGAGAGCGGTAGCCTAACGCTACCACTCTCCGCTCTGCCTGACACCACTCACCGTCAGGAGGAGGAGGTGATAATGGGGCGAAGCGAAGCAGTGGAGGATGGGGTCAGCGATGGCACAGGACTGGACAAGACCGGTCACCTGACCTCATGTCAGGTGATTGGATTGGTCCACTCCCAGCACCGACCTCACTTGCATATTTTCAGGTTTCACAGCGGCCTACTATTCTTTTGCACTGCACATGTGCATTTTGGAGCATGCGCAGTGCAAAGTTCCGGGAGACTGCCGAAAATCCCGGATGGTGCTTTTTTCTGCTGAACGCTACAGACGGCAGAAAAAAACACCCATTTTTGCGGACTGTCCATAAATTTATGGACGGTTGGCAACCCTGTACCTCCCCCTGTCCTGTCCCCAGTGCTGACTCTTAAAGTGCTGCCGTGCACATGCAGGAATAAAGCCTGTAGCCTACCCGCCAACTCCCTGTAATGTACTTCTCCTCCCATCAGTGACATGTATGGCATATCCACAGTATATGCCATAAATGTCAGATAGATGCGGATCCCATCTCTTGAATTGAGCCCCCTAAACCCCTCTACCTTTCTTGGTTCCCGCTGCCTCCTGGGCCACTTCCTGATTACATGGTCAGAAATTATGAAATGGCCTAGGAGGCACAGGAAACCTAGAAAGGTAGAACAGGGTTTAGGGGGCCCTGTTCTAGAAATAGGTGCGGGTCCCAGAGGTGGGACCTGCATCTATCTGACATTTGTGGCATATCCTGTGGCTATGCCATAAATGTCCCTGATGGGAAAACCACTTTAATGTATGAACTTGGTCATTGTGATAGTCCATAGTGTCTCTCTGAAATGTTATTCTTTTTGTCTCTGTCTTTAAATGTAGAGATATTCATTCATAATATGGCTTCATTTTGAACCACAACCACGAGGTAACATATCCTTTTCGATATATGACTTCAGAAGTAGTAAAGTCCCATCAAACCTTAATTTCATTTGTTAGCAGATTTTCCAGTTGTGACATCAACAATTTCAATTCACCTAACAACCTAAGGCCTGATTTACACGAGTGTGTGCGTTTTGCGCACGCAAAAAATGCGGCGTTTTGCGTGCGCAAAATGCACTTAACAGCTCCGTGTGTCATCAGTGTATGATGCGCGGCTGCGTGATTTTCGCGCAGCCGCCATCATTATGACACTCCGTTTGGATGTTTGTAAACAGAAAAGCACGTGGTGTTTTTATGTTTACATTCAGAGTTTGACAGCTGATGCGCGAATCACGAAGTTCGCACGGAAGTGCTTCTGTGCGACCTGCGTGGTTTTCACGCATCCATTGACCTCAATGGGTGCGTGATGCGTGAAAAACACTGAAATATAGAACATGTCGTGAGTTTTACGCAGCGCACTCACGCTGCGCAAAACCCACAGACTGTCTGCACTGCCCCATAGAGTAATATAGGTGCATATGACACGCGTGAAAAGCACGCGCGTCACACGCGCGTATGTTACACTTGTGTAAATGATGCCTAAAGGTTATATAGCTCCCTGTGAGGAATTATATTTTGGGCTGCCCTAGTGGGACTAAAAATGCTACTTTTTAAAAATAAATAAATATTTAGTGCTAAACAGTCAAATATACATATTTGGTATTCCCATAACTTTAATATACTGTACAGTAAAGTCA